>NW_026870293.1:317500-507500 GCF_963584025.1 Labrus mixtus
GGGTGGGCTGGAGGAGTGAGATAGAGGGCCTGGAGCTCTGCAGGTATTGCTGGACAGCAAGTGTGGGGCTCCTGGGGGCTCTGGGAACCCCTGGGTGGGCTGGAGGAGTGAGACAGAGGGCCTGGAGCTCTGCTGGGAGTGCTGGACAGCAAAGGTAAGGCTCTGGGAGCCCCTGGGTGGGCTGGAGGAGTGTTAGAGAGGGCCTGGAGCTCTGCTGGGAGTGCTGGACAGCAAGTGTGGGGCTCTGGGAGCCCCTGGGTGGGCTGGAGGGGTGTTAGAGAGGCCCTGGAGCTCTGCAGGGAGTGCTGGACAGCAAGTGTGGGGCTCTGGGTGGCCCTGGGTCGGATGGAGAAGTGTTAGAGAGGCCCTGGAGCTCTTCAGGGAGTGCTGGAGAGCAAAGGTCAGGCTCTGGGAGCCCCTAGGTCAGATGGAGGAGTGTTAGAGAGGGCCTGGAGCTCTACAGGAAGTGCTGGACAGCAAAGGTCAGGCTCTGGGAGCCCCTGGGTGGGCTGGAGGAGTGTGAGAGAGGGCCTGGAGCTCTGCTGGGAGTGCTGGACAGCAGGTGTGGGGCTCCTGGGGGCTCTGGGAGCCCCTGGGTGGGCTGGAGGACTGTGAGAGAGGGCCTGGAGCTCTGCTGGGAGTGCTGGACAGCAAAGGTAAGGCTCTGGGAGCCCCTGGGTGGGCTGGAGGAGTGTTAGAGAGGGCCTGGAGCTCTGCAGGTAGTGCTGGACAGCAAGTGTGGGGCTCCTGGGGGCTCTGGGAGCCCCTGGGTGGGCTGGAGGAGTGTGAGAGAGGGCCTGGAGCTCTGCTGGGAGTGCTGGACAGCAAAGGTCAGGCTCTGGGAGCCCCTGGGTGGGCTGGAGGAGTGTTAGAGAGGGCCTGGAGCTCTGCTGGGAGTGCTGGACAGCAAGTGTGGGGCTCTGGGTGGCCCTGGGTCATATGGAGAAGTGTTAGAGAGGGCCTGGAGCTCTTCAGGGAGTGCTGGAGAGCAAAGGTCAGGCTCTGGGAGCCCCTAGGTCAGATGGAGGAGTGTTAGAGAGGGCCTGGAGCTCTGCTGGGAGTGCTGGACAGCAAGTGTGGGGCTCCTGGGGGCTCTGGGAGCCCCTGGGTGGGCTGGAGGAGTGAGATAGAGGGCCTGGAGCTCTGCAGGTATTGCTGGACAGCAAGTGTGGGGCTCCTGGGGGCTCTGGGAACCCCTGGGTGGGCTGGAGGAGTGAGACAGAGGGCCTGGAGCTCTGCTGGGAGTGCTGGACAGCAAAGGTAAGGCTCTGGGAGCCCCTGGGTGGGCTGGAGGAGTGTTAGAGAGGGCCTGGAGCTCTGCTGGGAGTGCTGGACAGCAAGTGTGGGGCTCTGGGAGCCCCTGGGTGGGCTGGAGGGGTGTTAGAGAGGCCCTGGAGCTCTGCAGGGAGTGCTGGACAGCAAGTGTGGGGCTCTGGGTGGCCCTGGGTCGGATGGAGAAGTGTTAGAGAGGCCCTGGAGCTCTTCAGGGAGTGCTGGAGAGCAAAGGTCAGGCTCTGGGAGCCCCTAGGTCAGATGGAGGAGTGTTAGAGAGGGCCTGGAGCTCTACAGGAAGTGCTGGACAGCAAAGGTCAGGCTCTGGGAGCCCCTGGGTGGGCTGGAGGAGTGTGAGAGAGGGCCTGGAGCTCTGCTGGGAGTGCTGGACAGCAGGTGTGGGGCTCCTGGGGGCTCTGGGAGCCCCTGGGTGGGCTGGAGGACTGTGAGAGAGGGCCTGGAGCTCTGCTGGGAGTGCTGGACAGCAAAGGTAAGGCTCTGGGAGCCCCTGGGTGGGCTGGAGGAGTGTTAGAGAGGGCCTGGAGCTCTGCAGGTAGTGCTGGACAGCAAGTGTGGGGCTCCTGGGGGCTCTGGGAGCCCCTGGGTGGGCTGGAGGAGTGTGAGAGAGGGCCTGGAGCTCTGCTGGGAGTGCTGGACAGCAAAGGTCAGGCTCTGGGAGCCCCTGGGTGGGCTGGAGGAGTGTTAGAGAGGGCCTGGAGCTCTGCTGGGAGTGCTGGACAGCAAGTGTGGGGCTCTGGGTGGCCCTGGGTCATATGGAGAAGTGTTAGAGAGGGCCTGGAGCTCTTCAGGGAGTGCTGGAGAGCAAAGGTCAGGCTCTGGGAGCCCCTAGGTCAGATGGAGGAGTGTTAGAGAGGGCCTGGAGCTCTGCTGGGAGTGCTGGACAGCAAGTGTGGGGCTCCTGGGGGCTCTGGGAGCCCCTGGGTGGGCTGGAGGAGTGAGATAGAGGGCCTGGAGCTCTGCAGGTATTGCTGGACAGCAAGTGTGGGGCTCCTGGGGGCTCTGGGAACCCCTGGGTGGGCTGGAGGAGTGAGACAGAGGGCCTGGAGCTCTGCTGGGAGTGCTGGACAGCAAAGGTAAGGCTCTGGGAGCCCCTGGGTGGGCTGGAGGAGTGTTAGAGAGGGCCTGGAGCTCTGCTGGGAGTGCTGGACAGCAAGTGTGGGGCTCTGGGAGCCCCTGGGTGGGCTGGAGGGGTGTTAGAGAGGCCCTGGAGCTCTGCAGGGAGTGCTGGACAGCAAGTGTGGGGCTCTGGGTGGCCCTGGGTCGGATGGAGAAGTGTTAGAGAGGCCCTGGAGCTCTTCAGGGAGTGCTGGAGAGCAAAGGTCAGGCTCTGGGAGCCCCTAGGTCAGATGGAGGAGTGTTAGAGAGGGCCTGGAGCTCTACAGGAAGTGCTGGACAGCAAAGGTCAGGCTCTGGGAGCCCCTGGGTGGGCTGGAGGAGTGTGAGAGAGGGCCTGGAGCTCTGCTGGGAGTGCTGGACAGCAGGTGTGGGGCTCCTGGGGGCTCTGGGAGCCCCTGGGTGGGCTGGAGGACTGTGAGAGAGGGCCTGGAGCTCTGCTGGGAGTGCTGGACAGCAAAGGTAAGGCTCTGGGAGCCCCTGGGTGGGCTGGAGGAGTGTTAGAGAGGGCCTGGAGCTCTGCAGGTAGTGCTGGACAGCAAGTGTGGGGCTCCTGGGGGCTCTGGGAGCCCCTGGGTGGGCTGGAGGAGTGTGAGAGAGGGCCTGGAGCTCTGCTGGGAGTGCTGGACAGCAAAGGTCAGGCTCTGGGAGCCCCTGGGTGGGCTGGAGGAGTGTTAGAGAGGGCCTGGAGCTCTGCTGGGAGTGCTGGACAGCAAGTGTGGGGCTCTGGGTGGCCCTGGGTCATACGGAGAAGTGTTAGAGAGGGCCTGGAGCTCTTCAGGGAGTGCTGGAGAGCAAAGGTCAGGCTCTGGGAGCCCCTAGGTCAGATGGAGGAGTGTTAGAGAGGGCCTGGAGCTCTGCAGGAAGTGCTGGACAGCAAAGGTCAGGCTCTGGGTGACCCTGGGTGGGCTGGAGGAGTGAGACAGAGGGCCTGGAGCTCTGCTGGGAGTGCTGGACATCAAGTGTGGGGCTCCTGGGGTCTCTGGGAGCCCCTGGGTGGGCTGGAGGAGTGTTAGAGAGGGCCTGGAGCTCTGCAGGTAGTGCTGGACAGCAAGTGTGGGGCTCCTGGGGGCACTGGGAGCCCCTGGGTGGGCTGGAGGAGTGAGACAGAGGGCCTGGAGCTCTGCTGGGAGTGCTGGACAGCAAGTGTGGGGCTCCTGGGGGCTCTGGGAGCCCCTGGGTGGGCTGGAGGAGTGTGAGAGAGGGCCTGGAGCTCTGCAGGTAGTGCTGGACAGCAAGTGTGGGGCTCCTGGGGGCTCTGGGAGCCCCTGGGTGGGCTGGAGGATTGTTAGAGAGGGCCTGGAGCTCTGCAGGTAGTGCTGGACAGCAAGTGTGGGGCTCCTGGGGGCTCTGGGAGCCCATGGGTGGGCTGGAGGAGTGTGAGAGAGGGCCTGGAGCTCTGCTGGGAGTGCTGGACAGCAAAGGTCAGGCTCTGGGAGCCCCTGGGTGGGCTGGAGGAGTGAGACAGAGGTCCTGGAGCTCTGCTGGGAGTGCTGGACAGCAAAGGTCAGGCTCTGGGAGCCCCTGGGTGGGCTGGAGGAGTGTTAGAGAGGGCCTGGAGCTCTGCAGGTATTGCTGGACAGCAAGTGTGGGGCTCTGGGAGCCCCTGGGTGGGCTGGAGGAGTGAGACAGAGGGCCTGGAGCTCTGCTGGGAGTGCTGGACAGCAAGTGTGGGGCTCCTGGGGGCTCTGGGAGCCCCTGGGTGGGCTGGAGGAGTGTGAGAGAGGGCCTGGAGCTCTGCTGGGAGTGCTGGACAGCAAAGGTCAGGCTCTGGGAGCCCCTGGGTGGGCTGGATAAGTGTTAGAGTGGGCCTGGAGCTCTGCAGGTATTGCTGGACAGCAAGTGTGGGGCTCCTGGGGGCTCTGGGAACCCCTGGGTGGGCTGGAGTAGTGAGACAGAGGGCCTGGAGCTCTGCTGGGAGTGCTGGACAGCAAGTGTGGGGCTCCTGGGGGCTCTGGGAGCCCCTGGGTGGGCTGGAGGAGTGTGAGAGAGGGCCTGGAGCTCTGCTGGGAGTGCTGGACAGCAAGTGTGGGGCTCATGGGGGCTCTGGGAGCCCCTGGGTGGGCTGGAGGAGTGTTAGAGAGGGCCTGGAGCTCTGCAGGTAGTACTGGACAGCAAGTGTGGGGCTCCTGGGGGCTCTGGGAGCCCCTGGGTGGGCTGGAGGAGTGTGAGAGAGGGTCTGGAGCTATGCTGGGAGTGCTGGACAGCAAGTGTGGGGCTCCTGGGGGCTCTGGGAGCCCCTGGGTGGCCTGGAGGAGTGTTAGAGAGGGCCTGGAGCTCTGCTGGGAGTGCTGGACAGCAAGTGTGGGGCTCTGGGAGCCCCTGGGTGGGCTGGAGGAGTGAGATAGAGGGCCTGGAGCTCTGCAGGTATTGCTGGACAGCAAGTGTGGGGCTCCTGGGGGCTCTGGGAACCCCTGGGTGGGCTGGAGGAGTGAGACAGAGGGCCTGGAGCTCTGCTGGGAGTGCTGGACAGCAAAGGTAAGGCTCTGGGAGCCCCTGGGTGGGCTGGAGGAGTGTTAGAGAGGGCCTGGAGCTCTGCAGGTAGTGCTGGACAGCAAGTGTGGGGCTCCTGGGGGCTCTGGGAGCCCCTGGGTGGGCTGGAGGAGTGTGACAGAGTGCCTGGAGCTCTGCTGGGAGTGCTGGACAGCAAGTGTGGGGCTCTGGGAGCCCCTGGGTGGGTTGGAGGGGTGTTAGAGAGGCCCTGGAGCTCTGCAGAGAGTGCTGGACAGCAAGTGTGGGGCTCTGGGTGGCCCTGGGTCGGATGGAGAAGTGTTAGAGAGGCCCTGGAGCTCTTCAGGGAGTGCTGGAGAGCAAAGGTCAGGCTATGGGTGGGCTGGAGGAGTGTGAGTGAGGGCCTGGAGCTCTGCTGGGAGTGCTGGACAGCAAGTGTGGGGCTCCTGGGGGCTCTGGAAGCCCCTGGGTGGGCTGGAGGAGTGTGAGAGAGGGCCTGGAGCTCTGCAGGTAGTGCTGGACAGCAAGTGTGGGGCTCCTGGGGGCTCTGGGAGCCCCTGGGTGGGCTGGAGGATTGTTAGAGAGGGCCTGGAGCTCTGCAGGTAGTGCTGGACAGCAAGTGTGGGGCTCCTGGGGGCTCTGGGAGCCCATGGGTGGGCTGGAGGAGTGTGAGAGAGGGCCTGGAGCTCTGCTGGGAGTGCTGGACAGCAAAGGTCAGGCTCTGGGAGCCCCTGGGTGGGCTGGAGGAGTGAGACAGAGGTCCTGGAGCTCTGCTGGGAGTGCTGGACAGCAAAGGTCAGGCTCTGGGAGCCCCTGGGTGGGCTGGAGGAGTGTTAGAGAGGGCCTGGAGCTCTGCAGGTATTGCTGGACAGCAAGTGTGGGGCTCTGGGAGCCCCTGGGTGGGCTGGAGGAGTGAGATAGAGGGCCTGGAGCTCTGCAGGTATTGCTGGACAGCAAGTGTGGGGCTCCTGGGGGCTCTGGGAGCCCCTGGGTGGGCTGGAGGAGTGAGACAGAGGGCCTGGAGCTCTGCTGGGAGTGCTGGACTGCAAGTGTGGGGCTCCTGGGGGCTCTGGGAGCCCCTGGGTGGGCTGGAGGAGTGTGAGAGAGGGCCTGGAGCTCTGCTGGGAGTGCTGGACAGCAAGTGTGGGGCTCATGGGGGCTCTGGGAGCCCCTGGGTGGGCTGGAGGAGTGTTAGAGAGGGCCTGGAGCTCTGCTGGGAGTGCTGGACAGCAAGTGGGGGGCTCTGGGAGCCCCTGGGTGGGCTGGAGGAGTGAGATAGAGGGCCTGGAGCTCTGCTGGGAGTGATGGACAGCAAGTGTGGGGCTCCTGGGGGCTCTGGGAGCCCCTGGGTGGGCTGGAGGAGTGAGACAGAGGGCCTGGAGCTCTGCTGGGAGTGCTGGACAGCAAAGGTCAGGCTCTGGGAGCCCCTGGGTGGGCTGGATAAGTGTTAGAGAGGGCCTGGAGCTCTGCAGGTATTGCTGGACAGCAAGTGTGGGGCTCCTGGGGGCTCTGGGAACCCCTGGGTGGGCTGGAGTAGTGAGACAGAGGGCCTGGAGCTCTGCTGGGAGTGCTGGACAGCAAGTGTGGTGCTCCTGGGGGCTCTGGGAGCCCCTGGGTGGGCTGGAGGAGTGTGAGAGAGGGCCTGGAGCTCTGCTGGGAGTGCTGGACAGCAAGTTTGGGGCTCATGGGGGCTCTGGGAGCCCCTGGGTGGGATGGAGGAGTATTAGAGAGGGCCTGGAGCTCTGCAGGTAGTGCTAGACAGCAAGTGTGGGGCTCCTGGGGGCTCTGGGAGCCCCTGGGTGGGCTGGAGGAGTGAGACAGAGGGCCTGGAGCTCTGCTGGGAGTGCTGGACAGCAAGTATGGGGCTCCTGGGGGCTCTGGGAGCCCCTGGGTGGGCTGGAGGAGTGTGAGAGAGGGCCTGGAGCTCTGCTGGGAGTGCTGGACAGCAAGTGTGGGGCTCCTGGGGGCTCTGGGAGCCCCTGGGTGGGCTGGAGGAGTGTTAGAGAGGGCCTGGAGCTCTGCTGGGAGTGCTGGACAGCAAGTGTGGGGCTCTGGGAGCCCCTGGGTGGGCTGGAGGGGTGTTAGAGAGGCCCTGGAGCTCTGCAGGGAGTGCTGGACAGCAAGTGTGGGGCTCTGGGTGGCCCTGGGTCGGATGGAGAAGTGTTAGAGAGGCCCTGGAGCTCTTCAGGGAGTGCTGGAGAGCAAAGGTCAGGCTCTGGGAGCCCCTAGGTCAGATGGAGGAGTGTTAGAGAGGGCCTGGAGCTCTACAGGAAGTGCTGGACAGCAAAGGTCAGGCTCTGGGAGCCCCTGGGTGGGCTGGAGGAGTGTGAGAGAGGGCCTGGAGCTCTGCTGGGAGTGCTGGACAGCAGGTGTGGGGCTCCTGGGGGCTCTGGGAGCCCCTGGGTGGGCTGGAGGACTGTGAGAGAGGGCCTGGAGCTCTGCTGGGAGTGCTGGACAGCAAAGGTAAGGCTCTGGGAGCCCCTGGGTGGGCTGGAGGAGTGTTAGAGAGGGCCTGGAGCTCTGCAGGTAGTGCTGGACAGCAAGTGTGGGGCTCCTGGGGGCTCTGGGAGCCCCTGGGTGGGCTGGAGGAGTGTGAGAGAGGGCCTGGAGCTCTGCTGGGAGTGCTGGACAGCAAAGGTCAGGCTCTGGGAGCCCCTGGGTGGGCTGGAGGAGTGTTAGAGAGGGCCTGGAGCTCTGCTGGGAGTGCTGGACAGCAAGTGTGGGGCTCTGGGTGGCCCTGGGTCATATGGAGAAGTGTTAGAGAGGGCCTGGAGCTCTTCAGGGAGTGCTGGAGAGCAAAGGTCAGGCTCTGGGAGCCCCTAGGTCAGATGGAGGAGTGTTAGAGAGGGCCTGGAGCTCTGCTGGGAGTGCTGGACAGCAAGTGTGGGGCTCCTGGGGGCTCTGGGAGCCCCTGGGTGGGCTGGAGGAGTGAGATAGAGGGCCTGGAGCTCTGCAGGTATTGCTGGACAGCAAGTGTGGGGCTCCTGGGGGCTCTGGGAACCCCTGGGTGGGCTGGAGGAGTGAGACAGAGGGCCTGGAGCTCTGCTGGGAGTGCTGGACAGCAAAGGTAAGGCTCTGGGAGCCCCTGGGTGGGCTGGAGGAGTGTTAGAGAGGGCCTGGAGCTCTGCTGGGAGTGCTGGACAGCAAGTGTGGGGCTCTGGGAGCCCCTGGGTGGGCTGGAGGGGTGTTAGAGAGGCCCTGGAGCTCTGCAGGGAGTGCTGGACAGCAAGTGTGGGGCTCTGGGTGGCCCTGGGTCGGATGGAGAAGTGTTAGAGAGGCCCTGGAGCTCTTCAGGGAGTGCTGGAGAGCAAAGGTCAGGCTCTGGGAGCCCCTAGGTCAGATGGAGGAGTGTTAGAGAGGGCCTGGAGCTCTACAGGAAGTGCTGGACAGCAAAGGTCAGGCTCTGGGAGCCCCTGGGTGGGCTGGAGGAGTGTGAGAGAGGGCCTGGAGCTCTGCTGGGAGTGCTGGACAGCAGGTGTGGGGCTCCTGGGGGCTCTGGGAGCCCCTGGGTGGGCTGGAGGACTGTGAGAGAGGGCCTGGAGCTCTGCTGGGAGTGCTGGACAGCAAAGGTAAGGCTCTGGGAGCCCCTGGGTGGGCTGGAGGAGTGTTAGAGAGGGCCTGGAGCTCTGCAGGTAGTGCTGGACAGCAAGTGTGGGGCTCCTGGGAGCTCTGGGAGCCCCTGGGTGGGCTGGAGGAGTGTGAGAGAGGGCCTGGAGCTCTGCTGGGAGTGCTGGACAGCAAAGGTCAGGCTCTGGGAGCCCCTGGGTGGGCTGGAGGAGTGTTAGAGAGGGCCTGGAGCTCTGCTGGGAGTGCTGGACAGCAAGTGTGGGGCTCTGGGTGGCCCTGGGTCATACGGAGAAGTGTTAGAGAGGGCCTGGAGCTCTTCAGGGAGTGCTGGAGAGCAAAGGTCAGGCTCTGGGAGCCCCTAGGTCAGATGGAGGAGTGTTAGAGAGGGCCTGGAGCTCTGCAGGAAGTCCTGGACAGCAAAGGTCAGGCTCTGGGTGACCCTGGGTGGGCTGGAGGAGTGAGACAGAGGGCCTGGAGCTCTGCTGGGAGTGCTGGACATCAAGTGTGGGGCTCCTGGGGTCTCTGGGAGCCCCTGGGTGGGCTGGAGGAGTGTTAGAGAGGGCCTGGAGCTCTGCAGGTAGTGCTGGACAGCAAGTGTGGGGCTCCTGGGGGCACTGGGAGCCCCTGGGTGGGCTGGAGGAGTGAGACAGAGGGCCTGGAGCTCTGCTGGGAGTGCTGGACAGCAAGTGTGGGGCTCCTGGGGGCTCTGGGAGCCCCTGGGTGGGCTGGAGGAGTGTGAGAGAGGGCCTGGAGCTCTGCTGGGAGTGCTGGACAGCAAAGGTCAGGCTCTGGGAGCCCCTGGGTGGGCTGGAGGAGTGTTAGAGAGGGCCTGGAGCTCTGCTGGGAGTGCTGGACAGCAAGTGTGGGGCTCTGGGTGGCCCTGGGTCATATGGAGAAGTGTTAGAGAGGGCCTGGAGCTCTTCAGGGAGTGCTGGAGAGCAAAGGTCAGGCTCTGGGAGCCCCTAGGTCAGATGGAGGAGTGTTAGAGAGGGCCTGGAGCTCTGCTGGGAGTGCTGGACAGCAAGTGTGGGGCTCCTGGGGGCTCTGGGAGCCCCTGGGTGGGCTGGAGGAGTGAGATAGAGGGCCTGGAGCTCTGCAGGTATTGCTGGACAGCAAGTGTGGGGCTCCTGGGGGCTCTGGGAACCCCTGGGTGGGCTGGAGGAGTGAGACAGAGGGCCTGGAGCTCTGCTGGGAGTGCTGGACAGCAAAGGTAAGGCTCTGGGAGCCCCTGGGTGGGCTGGAGGAGTGTTAGAGAGGGCCTGGAGCTCTGCTGGGAGTGCTGGACAGCAAGTGTGGGGCTCTGGGAGCCCCTGGGTGGGCTGGAGGGGTGTTAGAGAGGCCCTGGAGCTCTGCAGGGAGTGCTGGACAGCAAGTGTGGGGCTCTGGGTGGCCCTGGGTCGGATGGAGAAGTGTTAGAGAGGCCCTGGAGCTCTTCAGGGAGTGCTGGAGAGCAAAGGTCAGGCTCTGGGAGCCCCTAGGTCAGATGGAGGAGTGTTAGAGAGGGCCTGGAGCTCTACAGGAAGTGCTGGACAGCAAAGGTCAGGCTCTGGGAGCCCCTGGGTGGGCTGGAGGAGTGTGAGAGAGGGCCTGGAGCTCTGCTGGGAGTGCTGGACAGCAGGTGTGGGGCTCCTGGGGGCTCTGGGAGCCCCTGGGTGGGCTGGAGGACTGTGAGAGAGGGCCTGGAGCTCTGCTGGGAGTGCTGGACAGCAAAGGTAAGGCTCTGGGAGCCCCTGGGTGGGCTGGAGGAGTGTTAGAGAGGGCCTGGAGCTCTGCAGGTAGTGCTGGACAGCAAGTGTGGGGCTCCTGGGGGCTCTGGGAGCCCCTGGGTGGGCTGGAGGAGTGTGAGAGAGGGCCTGGAGCTCTGCTGGGAGTGCTGGACAGCAAAGGTCAGGCTCTGGGAGCCCCTGGGTGGGCTGGAGGAGTGTTAGAGAGGGCCTGGAGCTCTGCTGGGAGTGCTGGACAGCAAGTGTGGGGCTCTGGGTGGCCCTGGGTCATACGGAGAAGTGTTAGAGAGGGCCTGGAGCTCTTCAGGGAGTGCTGGAGAGCAAAGGTCAGGCTCTGGGAGCCCCTAGGTCAGATGGAGGAGTGTTAGAGAGGGCCTGGAGCTCTGCAGGAAGTGCTGGACAGCAAAGGTCAGGCTCTGGGTGACCCTGGGTGGGCTGGAGGAGTGAGACAGAGGGCCTGGAGCTCTGCTGGGAGTGCTGGACATCAAGTGTGGGGCTCCTGGGGTCTCTGGGAGCCCCTGGGTGGGCTGGAGGAGTGTTAGAGAGGGCCTGGAGCTCTGCAGGTAGTGCTGGACAGCAAGTGTGGGGCTCCTGGGGGCACTGGGAGCCCCTGGGTGGGCTGGAGGAGTGAGACAGAGGGCCTGGAGCTCTGCTGGGAGTGCTGGACAGCAAGTGTGGGGCTCCTGGGGGCTCTGGGAGCCCCTGGGTGGGCTGGAGGAGTGTGAGAGAGGGCCTGGAGCTCTGCAGGTAGTGCTGGACAGCAAGTGTGGGGCTCCTGGGGGCTCTGGGAGCCCCTGGGTGGGCTGGAGGATTGTTAGAGAGGGCCTGGAGCTCTGCAGGTAGTGCTGGACAGCAAGTGTGGGGCTCCTGGGGGCTCTGGGAGCCCATGGGTGGGCTGGAGGAGTGTGAGAGAGGGCCTGGAGCTCTGCTGGGAGTGCTGGACAGCAAAGGTCAGGCTCTGGGAGCCCCTGGGTGGGCTGGAGGAGTGAGACAGAGGTCCTGGAGCTCTGCTGGGAGTGCTGGACAGCAAAGGTCAGGCTCTGGGAGCCCCTGGGTGGGCTGGAGGAGTGTTAGAGAGGGCCTGGAGCTCTGCAGGTATTGCTGGACAGCAAGTGTGGGGCTCTGGGAGCCCCTGGGTGGGCTGGAGGAGTGAGACAGAGGGCCTGGAGCTCTGCTGGGAGTGCTGGACAGCAAGTGTGGGGCTCCTGGGGGCTCTGGGAGCCCCTGGGTGGGCTGGAGGAGTGTGAGAGAGGGCCTGGAGCTCTGCTGGGAGTGCTGGACAGCAAAGGTCAGGCTCTGGGAGCCCCTGGGTGGGCTGGATAAGTGTTAGAGTGGGCCTGGAGCTCTGCAGGTATTGCTGGACAGCAAGTGTGGGGCTCCTGGGGGCTCTGGGAACCCCTGGGTGGGCTGGAGTAGTGAGACAGAGGGCCTGGAGCTCTGCTGGGAGTGCTGGACAGCAAGTGTGGGGCTCCTGGGGGCTCTGGGAGCCCCTGGGTGGGCTGGAGGAGTGTGAGAGAGGGCCTGGAGCTCTGCTGGGAGTGCTGGACAGCAAGTGTGGGGCTCATGGGGGCTCTGGGAGCCCCTGGGTGGGCTGGAGGAGTGTTAGAGAGGGCCTGGAGCTCTGCAGGTAGTACTGGACAGCAAGTGTGGGGCTCCTGGGGGCTCTGGGAGCCCCTGGGTGGGCTGGAGGAGTGTGAGAGAGGGTCTGGAGCTATGCTGGGAGTGCTGGACAGCAAGTGTGGGGCTCCTGGGGGCTCTGGGAGCCCCTGGGTGGCCTGGAGGAGTGTTAGAGAGGGCCTGGAGCTCTGCTGGGAGTGCTGGACAGCAAGTGTGGGGCTCTGGGAGCCCCTGGGTGGGCTGGAGGAGTGAGATAGAGGGCCTGGAGCTCTGCAGGTATTGCTGGACAGCAAGTGTGGGGCTCCTGGGGGCTCTGGGAACCCCTGGGTGGGCTGGAGGAGTGAGACAGAGGGCCTGGAGCTCTGCTGGGAGTGCTGGACAGCAAAGGTAAGGCTCTGGGAGCCCCTGGGTGGGCTGGAGGAGTGTTAGAGAGGGCCTGGAGCTCTGCAGGTAGTGCTGGACAGCAAGTGTGGGGCTCCTGGGGGCTCTGGGAGCCCCTGGGTGGGCTGGAGGAGTGTGACAGAGTGCCTGGAGCTCTGCTGGGAGTGCTGGACAGCAAGTGTGGGGCTCTGGGAGCCCCTGGGTGGGTTGGAGGGGTGTTAGAGAGGCCCTGGAGCTCTGCAGAGAGTGCTGGACAGCAAGTGTGGGGCTCTGGGTGGCCCTGGGTCGGATGGAGAAGTGTTAGAGAGGCCCTGGAGCTCTTCAGGGAGTGCTGGAGAGCAAAGGTCAGGCTATGGGTGGGCTGGAGGAGTGTGAGTGAGGGCCTGGAGCTCTGCTGGGAGTGCTGGACAGCAAGTGTGGGGCTCCTGGGGGCTCTGGAAGCCCCTGGGTGGGCTGGAGGAGTGTGAGAGAGGGCCTGGAGCTCTGCAGGTAGTGCTGGACAGCAAGTGTGGGGCTCCTGGGGGCTCTGGGAGCCCCTGGGTGGGCTGGAGGATTGTTAGAGAGGGCCTGGAGCTCTGCAGGTAGTGCTGGACAGCAAGTGTGGGGCTCCTGGGGGCTCTGGGAGCCCATGGGTGGGCTGGAGGAGTGTGAGAGAGGGCCTGGAGCTCTGCTGGGAGTGCTGGACAGCAAAGGTCAGGCTCTGGGAGCCCCTGGGTGGGCTGGAGGAGTGAGACAGAGGTCCTGGAGCTCTGCTGGGAGTGCTGGACAGCAAAGGTCAGGCTCTGGGAGCCCCTGGGTGGGCTGGAGGAGTGTTAGAGAGGGCCTGGAGCTCTGCAGGTATTGCTGGACAGCAAGTGTGGGGCTCTGGGAGCCCCTGGGTGGGCTGGAGGAGTGAGATAGAGGGCCTGGAGCTCTGCAGGTATTGCTGGACAGCAAGTGTGGGGCTCCTGGGGGCTCTGGGAGCCCCTGGGTGGGCTGGAGGAGTGAGACAGAGGGCCTGGAGCTCTGCTGGGAGTGCTGGACTGCAAGTGTGGGGCTCCTGGGGGCTCTGGGAGCCCCTGGGTGGGCTGGAGGAGTGTGAGAGAGGGCCTGGAGCTCTGCTGGGAGTGCTGGACAGCAAGTGTGGGGCTCATGGGGGCTCTGGGAGCCCCTGGGTGGGCTGGAGGAGTGTTAGAGAGGGCCTGGAGCTCTGCTGGGAGTGCTGGACAGCAAGTGGGGGGCTCTGGGAGCCCCTGGGTGGGCTGGAGGAGTGAGATAGAGGGCCTGGAGCTCTGCTGGGAGTGATGGACAGCAAGTGTGGGGCTCCTGGGGGCTCTGGGAGCCCCTGGGTGGGCTGGAGGAGTGAGACAGAGGGCCTGGAGCTCTGCTGGGAGTGCTGGACAGCAAAGGTCAGGCTCTGGGAGCCCCTGGGTGGGCTGGATAAGTGTTAGAGAGGGCCTGGAGCTCTGCAGGTATTGCTGGACAGCAAGTGTGGGGCTCCTGGGGGCTCTGGGAACCCCTGGGTGGGCTGGAGTAGTGAGACAGAGGGCCTGGAGCTCTGCTGGGAGTGCTGGACAGCAAGTGTGGTGCTCCTGGGGGCTCTGGGAGCCCCTGGGTGGGCTGGAGGAGTGTGAGAGAGGGCCTGGAGCTCTGCTGGGAGTGCTGGACAGCAAGTTTGGGGCTCATGGGGGCTCTGGGAGCCCCTGGGTGGGATGGAGGAGTATTAGAGAGGGCCTGGAGCTCTGCAGGTAGTGCTAGACAGCAAGTGTGGGGCTCCTGGGGGCTCTGGGAGCCCCTGGGTGGGCTGGAGGAGTGAGACAGAGGGCCTGGAGCTCTGCTGGGAGTGCTGGACAGCAAGTATGGGGCTCCTGGGGGCTCTGGGAGCCCCTGGGTGGGCTGGAGGAGTGTGAGAGAGGGCCTGGAGCTCTGCTGGGAGTGCTGGACAGCAAGTGTGGGGCTCCTGGGGGCTCTGGGAGCCCCTGGGTGGGCTGGAGGAGTGTTAGAGAGGGCCTGGAGCTCTGCTGGGAGTGCTGGACAGCAAGTGTGGGGCTCTGGGAGCCCCTGGGTGGGCTGGAGGGGTGTTAGAGAGGCCCTGGAGCTCTGCAGGGAGTGCTGGACAGCAAGTGTGGGGCTCTGGGTGGCCCTGGGTCGGATGGAGAAGTGTTAGAGAGGCCCTGGAGCTCTTCAGGGAGTGCTGGAGAGCAAAGGTCAGGCTCTGGGAGCCCCTAGGTCAGATGGAGGAGTGTTAGAGAGGGCCTGGAGCTCTACAGGAAGTGCTGGACAGCAAAGGTCAGGCTCTGGGAGCCCCTGGGTGGGCTGGAGGAGTGTGAGAGAGGGCCTGGAGCTCTGCTGGGAGTGCTGGACAGCAGGTGTGGGGCTCCTGGGGGCTCTGGGAGCCCCTGGGTGGGCTGGAGGACTGTGAGAGAGGGCCTGGAGCTCTGCTGGGAGTGCTGGACAGCAAAGGTAAGGCTCTGGGAGCCCCTGGGTGGGCTGGAGGAGTGTTAGAGAGGGCCTGGAGCTCTGCAGGTAGTGCTGGACAGCAAGTGTGGGGCTCCTGGGGGCTCTGGGAGCCCCTGGGTGGGCTGGAGGAGTGTGAGAGAGGGCCTGGAGCTCTGCTGGGAGTGCTGGACAGCAAAGGTCAGGCTCTGGGAGCCCCTGGGTGGGCTGGAGGAGTGTTAGAGAGGGCCTGGAGCTCTGCTGGGAGTGCTGGACAGCAAGTGTGGGGCTCTGGGTGGCCCTGGGTCATATGGAGAAGTGTTAGAGAGGGCCTGGAGCTCTTCAGGGAGTGCTGGAGAGCAAAGGTCAGGCTCTGGGAGCCCCTAGGTCAGATGGAGGAGTGTTAGAGAGGGCCTGGAGCTCTGCTGGGAGTGCTGGACAGCAAGTGTGGGGCTCCTGGGGGCTCTGGGAGCCCCTGGGTGGGCTGGAGGAGTGAGATAGAGGGCCTGGAGCTCTGCAGGTATTGCTGGACAGCAAGTGTGGGGCTCCTGGGGGCTCTGGGAACCCCTGGGTGGGCTGGAGGAGTGAGACAGAGGGCCTGGAGCTCTGCTGGGAGTGCTGGACAGCAAAGGTAAGGCTCTGGGAGCCCCTGGGTGGGCTGGAGGAGTGTTAGAGAGGGCCTGGAGCTCTGCTGGGAGTGCTGGACAGCAAGTGTGGGGCTCTGGGAGCCCCTGGGTGGGCTGGAGGGGTGTTAGAGAGGCCCTGGAGCTCTGCAGGGAGTGCTGGACAGCAAGTGTGGGGCTCTGGGTGGCCCTGGGTCGGATGGAGAAGTGTTAGAGAGGCCCTGGAGCTCTTCAGGGAGTGCTGGAGAGCAAAGGTCAGGCTCTGGGAGCCCCTAGGTCAGATGGAGGAGTGTTAGAGAGGGCCTGGAGCTCTACAGGAAGTGCTGGACAGCAAAGGTCAGGCTCTGGGAGCCCCTGGGTGGGCTGGAGGAGTGTGAGAGAGGGCCTGGAGCTCTGCTGGGAGTGCTGGACAGCAGGTGTGGGGCTCCTGGGGGCTCTGGGAGCCCCTGGGTGGGCTGGAGGACTGTGAGAGAGGGCCTGGAGCTCTGCTGGGAGTGCTGGACAGCAAAGGTAAGGCTCTGGGAGCCCCTGGGTGGGCTGGAGGAGTGTTAGAGAGGGCCTGGAGCTCTGCAGGTAGTGCTGGACAGCAAGTGTGGGGCTCCTGGGAGCTCTGGGAGCCCCTGGGTGGGCTGGAGGAGTGTGAGAGAGGGCCTGGAGCTCTGCTGGGAGTGCTGGACAGCAAAGGTCAGGCTCTGGGAGCCCCTGGGTGGGCTGGAGGAGTGTTAGAGAGGGCCTGGAGCTCTGCTGGGAGTGCTGGACAGCAAGTGTGGGGCTCTGGGTGGCCCTGGGTCATACGGAGAAGTGTTAGAGAGGGCCTGGAGCTCTTCAGGGAGTGCTGGAGAGCAAAGGTCAGGCTCTGGGAGCCCCTAGGTCAGATGGAGGAGTGTTAGAGAGGGCCTGGAGCTCTGCAGGAAGTCCTGGACAGCAAAGGTCAGGCTCTGGGTGACCCTGGGTGGGCTGGAGGAGTGAGACAGAGGGCCTGGAGCTCTGCTGGGAGTGCTGGACATCAAGTGTGGGGCTCCTGGGGTCTCTGGGAGCCCCTGGGTGGGCTGGAGGAGTGTTAGAGAGGGCCTGGAGCTCTGCAGGTAGTGCTGGACAGCAAGTGTGGGGCTCCTGGGGGCACTGGGAGCCCCTGGGTGGGCTGGAGGAGTGAGACAGAGGGCCTGGAGCTCTGCTGGGAGTGCTGGACAGCAAGTGTGGGGCTCCTGGGGGCTCTGGGAGCCCCTGGGTGGGCTGGAGGAGTGTGAGAGAGGGCCTGGAGCTCTGCAGGTAGTGCTGGACAGCAAGTGTGGGGCTCCTGGGGGCTCTGGGAGCCCCTGGGTGGGCTGGAGGATTGTTAGAGAGGGCCTGGAGCTCTGCAGGTAGTGCTGGACAGCAAGTGTGGGGCTCCTGGGGGCTCTGGGAGCCCATGGGTGGGCTGGAGGAGTGTGAGAGAGGGCCTGGAGCTCTGCTGGGAGTGCTGGACAGCAAAGGTCAGGCTCTGGGAGCCCCTGGGTGGGCTGGAGGAGTGAGACAGAGGTCCTGGAGCTCTGCTGGGAGTGCTGGACAGCAAAGGTCAGGCTCTGGGAGCCCCTGGGTGGGCTGGAGGAGTGTTAGAGAGGGCCTGGAGCTCTGCAGGTATTGCTGGACAGCAAGTGTGGGGCTCTGGGAGCCCCTGGGTGGGCTGGAGGAGTGAGACAGAGGGCCTGGAGCTCTGCTGGGAGTGCTGGACAGCAAGTGTGGGGCTCCTGGGGGCTCTGGGAGCCCCTGGGTGGGCTGGAGGAGTGTGAGAGAGGGTCTGGAGCTATGCTGGGAGTGCTGGACAGCAAGTGTGGGGCTCCTGGGGGCTCTGGGAGCCCCTGGGTGGCCTGGAGGAGTGTTAGAGAGGGCCTGGAGCTCTGCTGGGAGTGCTGGACAGCAAGTGTGGGGCTCTGGGAGCCCCTGGGTGGGCTGGATAAGTGTTAGAGAGGGCCTGGAGCTCTGCTGGGAGTGCTGGACAGCAAAGGTCAGGCTCTGGGAGCCCCTGGGTGGGCTGGAGGAGTGAGACAGAGGTCCTGGAGCTCTGCTGGGAGTGCTGGACAGCAAAGGTCAGGCTCTGGGAGCCCCTGGGTGGGCTGGAGGAGTGTTAGAGAGGGCCTGGAGCTCTGCAGGTATTGCTGGACAGCAAGTGTGGGGCTCTGGGAGCCCCTGGGTGGGCTGGAGGAGTGAGATAGAGGGCCTGGAGCTCTGCAGGTATTGCTGGACAGCAAGTGTGGGGCTCCTGGGGGCTCTGGGTCATATGGAGAAGTGTTAGAGAGGCCCTGGAGCTCTTCAGGGAGTGCTGGAGAGCAAAGGTCAGGCTCTGGGAGCCCCTGGGTGGGCTGGAGGAGTGTGAGAGAGGGCCTGGAGCTCTGCTGGGAGTGCTGGACAGCAAGTGTGGGGCTCATGGGGGCTCTGGGAGCCCCTGGGTGGGCTGGAGGAGTGTGAGAGAGGGTCTGGAGCTATGCTGGGAGTGCTGGACAGCAAGTGTGGGGCTCCTGGGGGCTCTGGGAGCCCCTGGGTGGGATGGAGGAGTGTTAGAGAGGGCCTGGAGCTCTGCTGGGAGTGCTGGACAGCAAGTGTGGGGCTCTGGGAGCCCCTGGGTGGGCTGGAGGAGTGAGATAGAGGGCCTGGAGCTCTGCAGGTATTGCTGGAAAGCAAGTGTGGGGCTCCTGGGGGCTCTGGGAGCCCCTGGGTGGGCTGGAGGAGTGAGACAGAGGGCCTGGAGCTCTGCTGGGAGTGCTGGACTGCAAGTGTGGGGCTCCTGGGGGCTCTGGGAGCCCCTGGGTGGGCTGGAGGAGTGTGAGAGAGGGCCTGGAGCTCTGCTGGGAGTGCTGGACAGCAAGTGTGGGGCTCATGGGGGCTCTGGGAGCCCCTGGGTGGGCTGGAGGAGTGTTAGAGAGGGCCTGGAGCTCTGCTGGGAGTGCTGGACAGCAAGTGGGGGGCTCTGGGAGCCCCTGGGTGGGCTGGAGGAGTGAGATAGAGGGCCTGGAGCTCTGCTGGGAGTGATGGACAGCAAGTGTGGGGCTCCTGGGGGCTCTGGGAGCCCCTGGGTGGGCTGGAGGAGTGAGACAGAGGGCCTGGAGCTCTGCTGGGAGTGCTGGACAGCAAAGGTCAGGCTCTGGGAGCCCCTGGGTGGGCTGGATAAGTGTTAGAGAGGGCCTGGAGCTCTGCAGGTATTGCTGGACAGCAAGTGTGGGGCTCCTGGGGGCTCTGGGAACCCCTGGGTGGGCTGGAGTAGTGAGACAGAGGGCCTGGAGCTCTGCTGGGAGTGCTGGACAGCAAGTGTGGTGCTCCTGGGGGCTCTGGGAGCCCCTGGGTGGGCTGGAGGAGTGTGAGAGAGGGCCTGGAGCTCTGCTGGGAGTGCTGGACAGCAAGTTTGGGGCTCATGGGGGCTCTGGGAGCCCCTGGGTGGGATGGAGGAGTATTAGAGAGGGCCTGGAGCTCTGCAGGTAGTGCTAGACAGCAAGTGTGGGGCTCCTGGGGGCTCTGGGAGCCCCTGGGTGGGCTGGAGGAGTGAGACAGAGGGCCTGGAGCTCTGCTGGGAGTGCTGGACAGCAAGTATGGGGCTCCTGGGGGCTCTGGGAGCCCCTGGGTGGGCTGGAGGAGTGTGAGAGAGGGCCTGGAGCTCTGCTGGGAGTGCTGGACAGCAAGTGTGGGGCTCCTGGGGGCTCTGGGAGCCCCTGGGTGGCCTGGAGGAGTGTTAGAGAGGGCCTGGAGCTCTGCTGGGAGTGCTGGACAGCAAGTGTGGGGCTCCTGGGGGCTCTGGGTGCCCCTGGGTGGGCTGGAGGAGTGTTAGAGAGGGCCTGGAGCTCTGCTGGGAGTGCTGGACAGCAAGTGTGGGGCTCTGGGAGCCCCTGGGTGGGCTGGAGGAGTGAGATAGAGGGCCTGGAGCTCTGCAGGTATTGCTGGACAGCAAGTGTGGGGCTCCTGGGGGCTCTGGGAGCCCCTGGGTGGGCTGGAGGAGTGTTAGAGAGGGCCTGGAGCTCTGCAGGTAGTGCTGGACAGCAAGTGTGGGGCTCCTGGGGGCTCTGGGAACCCCTGGGTGGGCTGGAGGAGTGAGACAGAGGGCCTGGAGCTCTGCTGGGAGTGCTGGACAGCAAGTGTGGGGCTCCTGGGGGCTCTGGGAGCCCCTGGGTGGGCTGGAGGAGTGTGAGAGAGGGCCTGGAGCTCTGCTGGGAGTGCTGGACAGCAAGTGTGGGGCTCATGGGGGCTCTGGGAGCCCCTGGGTGGGCTGGAGGAGTGTTAGAGAGGGCCTGGAGCTCTGCTGGGAGTGCTGGACAGCAAAGGTCAGGCTCTGGGAGCCCCTGAGTCAGATGGAGGAGTGTTGTGAGAGAGGGCCTGGAGCTCTGCTGGGAGTGCTGGACAGCAAGTGTGGGGCTCTGGGAGCCCCTGGGTGGGCTGGAGAAGTGTTAGAGAGGCCCTGGAGCTCTTCAGGGAGTGCTGGAGAGCAAAGGTCAGGCTATGGGTGGGCTGGAGGAGTGTGAGAGAGGGCCTGGAGCTCTGCTGGGAGTGCTGGACAGCAAGTGTGGGGCTCCTGGGGGCTCTGGGAGCCCCTGGGTGGGCTGGAGGAGTGTGAGAGAGGGCCTGGAGCTCTGCAGGTAGTGCTGGACAGCAAGTGTGGGGCTCCTGGGGGCTCTGGGAGCCCCTGGGTGGGCTGGAGGATTGTTAGAGAGGGCCTGGAGCTCTGCAGGTAGTGCTGGACAGCAAGTGTGGGGCTCCTGGGGGCTCTGGGAGCCCATGGGTGGGCTGGAGGAGTGTGAGAAAGGGCCTGGAGCTCTGCTGGGAGTGCTGGACAGCAAAGGTCAGGCTCTGGGAGCCCCTGGGTGGGCTGGAGGAGTGAGACAGAGGTCCTGGAGCTCTGCTGGGAGTGCTGGACAGCAAAGGTCAGGCTCTGGGAGCCCCTGGGTGGGCTGGATGAGTGTTAGAGAGGGCCTGGAGCTCTGCAGGTATTGCTGGACAGCAAGTGTGGGGCTCTGGGAGCCCCTGGGTGGGCTGGAGGAGTGAGACAGAGGGCCTGGAGCTCTGCTGGGAGTGCTGGACAGCAAGTGTGGGGCTCCTGGGGGCTCTGGGAGCCCCTGGGTGGGCTGGAGGAGTGTGAGAGAGGGCCTGGAGCTCTGCTGGGAGTGCTGGACAGCAAAGGTCAGGCTGTGGGAGCCCCTGGGTGGGCTGGAGGAGTGAGACAGAGGTCCTGGAGCTCTGCTGGGAGTGCTGGACAGCCAAGGTCAGGCTCTGGGAGCCCCTGGGTGGGCTGGATAAGTGTTAGAGAGGGCCTGGAGCTCTGCAGGTATTGCTGGACAGCAAGTGTGGGGCTCCTGGGGGCTCTGGGAACCCCTGGGTGGGCTGGAGTAGTGAGACAGAGGGCCTGGAGCTCTGCTGGGAGTGCTGGACAGCAAGTGTGGGGCTCCTGGGGGCTCTGGGAGCCCCTGGGTGGGCTGGAGGAGTGTGAGAGAGGGCCTGGAGCTCTGCAGGTAGTGCTGGACAGCAAGTGTGGGGCTCCTGGGGGCTCTGGGAGCCCCTGGGTGGGCTGGAGGATTGTTAGAGAGGGCCTGGAGCTCTGCAGGTAGTGCTGGACAGCAAGTGTGGGGCTCCTGGGGGCTCTGGGAGCCCATGGGTGGGCTGGAGGAGTGTGAGAAAGGGCCTGGAGCTCTGCTGGGAGTGCTGGACAGCAAAGGTCAGGCTCTGGGAGCCCCTGGGTGGGCTGGAGGAGTGACACAGAGGTCCTGGAGCTCTGCTGGGAGTGCTGGACAGCAAAGGTCAGGCTCTGGGAGCCCCTGGGTGGGCTGGATGAGTGTTAGAGAGGGCCTGGAGCTCTGCAGGTATTGCTGGACAGCAAGTGTGGGGCTCTGGGAGCCCCTGGGTGGGCTGGAGGAGTGAGACAGAGGGCCTGGAGCTCTGCTGGGAGTGCTGGACAGCAAGTGTGGGGCTCCTGGGGGCTCTGGGAGCCCCTGGGTGGGCTGGAGGAGTGTGAGAGAGGGCCTGGAGCTCTGCTGGGAGTGCTGGACAGCAAAGGTCAGGCTGTGGGAGCCCCTGGGTGGGCTGGAGGAGTGAGACAGAGGTCCTGGAGCTCTGCTGGGAGTGCTGGACAGCCAAGGTCAGGCTCTGGGAGCCCCTGGGTGGGCTGGATAAGTGTTAGAGAGGGCCTGGAGCTCTGCAGGTATTGCTGGACAGCAAGTGTGGGGCTCCTGGGGGCTCTGGGAACCCCTGGGTGGGCTGGAGTAGTGAGACAGAGGGCCTGGAGCTCTGCTGGGAGTGCTGGACAGCAAGTGTGGGGCTCCTGGGGGCTCTGGGAGCCCCTGGGTGGGCTGGAGGAGTGTGAGAGAGGGCCTGGAGCTCTGCTGGGAGTGCTGGACAGCAAGTGTGGGGCTCATGGGGGCTCTGGGAGCCCCTGGGTGGGCTGGAGGAGTGTGAGAGAGGGTCTGGAGCTATGCTGGGAGTGCTGGACAGCAAGTGTGGGGCTCATGGGGGCTCTGGGAGCCCCTGGGTGGGCTGGAGGAGTGTGAGAGAGGGTCTGGAGCTATGCTGGGAGTGCTGGACAGCAAGTGTGGGGCTCCTGGGGGCTCTGGGAGCCCCTGGGTGGGATGGAGGAGTGTTAGAGAGGGCCTGGAGCTCTGCTGGGAGTGCTGGACAGCAAGTGTGGGGCTCTGGGAGCCCCTGGGTGGGCTGGAGGAGTGAGATAGAGGGCCTGGAGCTCTGCAGGTATTGCTGGACAGCAAGTGTGGGGCTCCTGGGGGCTCTGGGAGCCCCTGGGTGGGCTGGAGGAGTGAGACAGAGGGCCTGGAGCTCTGCTGGGAGTGCTGGACTGCAAGTGTGGGGCTCCTGGGGGCTCTGGGAGCCCCTGGGTGGGCTGGAGGAGTGAGACAGAGGGCCTGGAGCTCTGCTGGGAGTGCTGGACAGCAAGTGTGGGGCTCCTGGGGGCTCTGGGAGCCCCTGGGTGGGCTGGAGGAGTGAGACAGAGGGCCTGGAGCTCTGCTGGGAGTGCTGGACAGCAAAGGTCAGGCTCTGGGAGCCCCTGGGTGTGCTGGAGGAGTGAGACAGAGGTCCTGGAGCTCTGCTGGGAGTGCTGGACAGCAAAGGTCAGGCTCTGGGAGCCCCTGGGTGGGCTGGAGGAGTGTTAGAGAGGGCCTGGAGCTCTGCAGGTAGTGCTGGACAGCAAGTGTGGGGCTCCTGGCGGCTCTGGGAACCCCTGGGTGGGCTGGAGGAGTGAGACAGAGGGCCTGGAGCTCTGCTGGGAGTGCTGGACAGCAAGTGTGGGGCTCCTGGGGGCTCTGGGAGCCCCTGGGTGGGCTGGAGGAGTGTGAGAGAGGGCCTGGAGCTCTGCTGGGAGTGCTGGACAGCAAGTGTGGGGCTCATGGGGGCTCTGGGAGCCCCTGGGTGGGCTGGAGGAGTGTTAGAGAGGGCCTGGAGCTCTGCTGGGAGTGCTGGACAGCAAAGGTCAGGCTCTGGGAGCCCCTGAGTCAGATGGAGGAGTGTTGTGAGAGAGGGCCTGGAGCTCTGCTGGGAGTGCTGGACAGCAAGTGTGGGGCTCTGGGAGCCCCTGGGTGGGCTGGAGGAGTGTTAGAGAGGCCCTGGAGCTCTGCAGGGAGTGCTGGACAGCAAGTGTGGGGCTGTGGGTGGCCCTGGGTCATATGGAGAAGTGTTAGAGAGGCCCTGGAGCTCTTCAGGGAGTGCTGGAGAGCAAAGGTCAGGCTCTGGGAGCCCCTAGGTCAGATGGAGGAGTGTTAGAGAGGGCCTGGAGCTCTGCAGGAAGTGCTGGACAGCAAAGGTCAGGCTCTGGGAGCCCCTGAGTCAGATGGAGGAGTGTTAGAGAGGGCCTGGAGCTCTGCAGGAAGTGCTGGACAGCAAAGGTCAGGCTCTGGGTGACCCTGGGTGGGCTGGAGGAGTGTGAGAGAGGGCCTGGAGCTCTGCTGGGAGTGCTGGACAGCAAGTGTGGGGCTCCTGGGGGCTCTGGGAGCCCCTGGGTGGGCTGGAGGAGTGTGAGAGAGGGCCTGGAGCTCTGCTGGGAGTGCTGGACAGCAAGTGTGGGGCTCCTGGGGGCTCTGGGAGCCCCTGGGTGGGCTGGAGGAGTGAGACAGAGGGCCTGGAGCTCTGCTGGGAGTGCTGGACAGCAAGTGTGGGGCTCCTGGGGGCTCTGGGAGCCCCTGGGTGGGCTGGATGAGTGTTAGAGAGGGCCTGGAGCTCTGCAGGTAGTGCTGGACAGCAAGTGTGGGGCTCCTGGGGGCTCTGGGAGCCCCAGGGTGGGCTGGAGGACTGTGAGAGAGGGCCTGGAGCTCTGCTGGGAGTGCTGGACAGCAAAGGTCAGGCTCTGGGAGCCCCTGGGTGGGCTGGAGGAGTGTTAGAGAGGGCCTGGAGCTCTGCAGGTATTGCTGGACAGCAAGTGTGGGGCTCTGGGAGCCCCTGGGTGGGCTGGAGGAGTGAGATAGAGGGCCTGGAGCTCTGCAGGTATTGCTGGACAGCAAGTGTGGGGCTCCTGGGGGCTCTGGGTCATATGGAGAAGTGTTAGAGAGGCCCTGGAGCTCTTCAGGGAGTGCTGGAGAGCAAAGGTCAGGCTCTGGGAGCCCCTGGGTGGGCTGGAGGAGTGAGATAGAGGGCCTGGAGCTCTGCTGGGAGTGCTGGACAGCAAGTGTGGGGCTCCTGGGGGCTCTGGGAGCCCCTGGGTGGGCTGGAGGAGTGTGAGAGAGGGCCTGGAGCTCTGCTGGGAGTGCTGGACAGCAAAGGTCAGGCTCTGGGAGCCCCTGGGTGGGCTGGATAAGTGTTAGAGAGGGCCTGGAGCTCTGCAGGTATTGCTGGACAGCAAGTGTGGGGCTCCTGGGGGCTCTGGGAGCCCCTGGGTGGGCTGGAGGAGTGTGAGAGAGGGCCTGGAGCTCTGCTGGGAGTGCTGGACAGCAAGTGTGGGGCTCATGGGGGCTCTGGGAGCCCCTGGGTGGGCTGGAGGAGTGTGAGAGAGGGTCTGGAGCTATGCTGGGAGTGCTGGACAGCAAGTGTGGGGCTCCTGGGGGCTCTGGGAGCCCCTGGGTGGGATGGAGGAGTGTTAGAGAGGGCCTGGAGCTCTGCTGGGAGTGCTGGACAGCAAGTGTGGGGCTCTGGGAGCCCCTGGGTGGGCTGGAGGAGTGAGATAGAGGGCCTGGAGCTCTGCAGGTATTGCTTGACAGCAAGTGTGGGGCTCCTGGGGGCTCTGGGAGCCCCTGGGTGGGCTGGAGGAGTGAGACAGAGGGCCTGGAGCTCTGCTGGGAGTGCTGGACTGCAAGTGTGGGGCTCCTGGGGGCTCTGGGAGCCCCTGGGTGGGCTGGAGGAGTGAGACAGAGGGCCTGGAGCTCTGCAGGTAGTGCTGGACAGCAAGTGTGGGGCTCCTGGGGGCTCTGGGAACCCCTGGGTGGGCTGGAGGAGTGAGATAGAGGGCCTGGAGCTCTGCTGGGAGTGCTGGACAGCAAGTGTGGGGCTCCTGGGGGCTCTGGGAGCCCCTGGGTGGGCTGGAGGAGTGTGAGAGAGGGCCTGGAGCTCTGCTGGGAGTGCTGGACAGCAAGTGTGGGGCTCATGGGGGCTCTGGGAGCCCCTGGGTGGGCTGGAGGAGTGTTAGAGAGGGCCTGGAGCTCTGCTGGGAGTGCTGGACAGCAAAGGTCAGGCTCTGGGAGCCCCTGAGTCAGATGGAGGAGTGTTGTGAGAGAGGGCCTGGAGCTCTGCTGGGAGTGCTGGACAGCAAGTGTGGGGCTCTGGGAGCCCCTGGGTAGGCTGGAGGAGTGTTAGAGAGGCCCTGGAGCTCTGCAGGGAGTGCTGGACAGCAAGTGTGGGGCTCTGGGTGGCCCTGGGTCATATGGAGAAGTGTTAGAGAGGCCCTGGAGCTCTTCAGGGAGTGCTGGAGAGCAAAGGTCAGGCTCTGGGAGCCCCTAGGTCAGATGGAGGAGTGTTAGAGAGGGCCTGGAGCTCTGCAGGAAATGCTGGACAGCAAAGGTCAGGCTCTGGGTGACCCTGGGTGGGCTGGAGGAGTGTTAGAGAGGGCCTGGAGCTCTGCTGGGAGTGCTGGACAGCAAGTGGGGGGCTCTGGGAGCCCCTGGGTGGGCTGGAGGAGTGAGATAGAGGGCCTGGAGCTCTGCTGGGAGTGCTGGACAGCAAGTGTGGGGCTCCTGGGGGCTCTGGGAGCCCCTGGGTGGGCTGGAGGAGTGAGACAGAGGGCCTGGAGCTCTGCTGGGAGTGCTGGACAGCAAGTGTGGGGCTCCTGGGGGCTCTGGGAGCCCCTGGGTGGGCTGGAGGAGTGTGAGAGAGGGCCTGGAGCTCTGCTGGGAGTGCTGGACAGCAAAGGTCAGGCTGTGGGAGCCCCTGGGTGGGCTGGAGGAGTGAGACAGAGGTCCTGGAGCTCTGCTGGGAGTGCTGGACAGCCAAGGTCAGGCTCTGGGAGCCCCTGGGTGGGCTGGATAAGTGTTAGAGAGGGCCTGGAGCTCTGCAGGTATTGCTGGACAGCAAGTGTGGGGCTCCTGGGGGCTCTGGGAACCCCTGGGTGGGCTGGAGTAGTGAGACAGAGGGCCTGGAGCTCTGCTGGGAGTGCTGGACAGCAAGTGTGGGGCTCCTGGGGGCTCTGGGAGCCCCTGGGTGGGCTGGAGGAGTGTGAGAGAGGGCCTGGAGCTCTGCTGGGAGTGCTGGACAGCAAGTGTGGGGCTCATGGGGGCTGTGGGAGCCCCTGGGTGGGCTGGAGGAGTGTGAGAGAGGGTCTGGAGCTATGCTGGGAGTGCTGGACAGCAAGTGTGGGGCTCCTGGGGGCTCTGAGAGCCCCTGGGTGGGATGGAGGAGTGTTAGAGAGGGCCTGGAGCTCTGCTGGGAGTGCTGGACAGCAAGTGTGGGGCTCTGGGAGCCCCTGGGTGGGCTGGAGGAGTGAGATAGAGGGCCTGGAGCTCTGCAGGTATTGCTGGACAGCAAGTGTGGGGCTCCTGGGGGCTCTGGGAGCCCCTGGGTGGGCTGGAGGAGTGAGACAGAGGGCCTGGAGCTCTGCTGGGAGTGCTGGACTGCAAGTGTGGGGCTCCTGGGGGCTCTGGGAGCCCCTGGGTGGGCTGGAGGAGTGAGACAGAGGGCCTGGAGCTCTGCTGGGAGTGCTGGACAGCAAGTGTGGGGCTCCTGGGGGCTCTGGGAGCCCCTGGGTGGGCTGGAGGAGTGAGACAGAGGGCCTGGAGCTCTGCTGGGAGTGCTGGACAGCAAAGGTCAGGCTCTGGGAGCCCCTGGGTGGGCTGGATGAGTGTTAGAGAGGGCCTGGAGCTCTGCAGGTATTGCTGGACAGCAAGTGTGGGGCTCTGGGAGCCCCTGGGTGGGCTGGAGGAGTGAGACAGAGGGCCTGGAGCTCTGCTGGGAGTGCTGGACAGCAAGTGTGGGGCTCCTGGGGGCTCTGGGAGCCCCTGGGTGGGCTGGAGGAGTGTGAGAGAGGGCCTGGAGCTCTGCTGGGAGTGCTGGACAGCAAAGGTCAGGCTGTGGGAGCCCCTGGGTGGGCTGGAGGAGTGAGACAGAGGTCCTGGAGCTCTGCTGGGAGTGCTGGACAGCCAAGGTCAGGCTCTGGGAGCCCCTGGGTGGGCTGGATAAGTGTTAGAGAGGGCCTGGAGCTCTGCAGGTATTGCTGGACAGCAAGTGTGGGGCTCCTGGGGGCTCTGGGAACCCCTGGGTGGGCTGGAGTAGTGAGACAGAGGGCCTGGAGCTCTGCTGGGAGTGCTGGACAGCAAGTGTGGGGCTCCTGGGGGCTCTGGGAGCCCCTGGGTGGGCTGGAGGAGTGTGAGAGAGGGCCTGGAGCTCTGCAGGTAGTGCTGGACAGCAAGTGTGGGGCTCCTGGGGGCTCTGGGAGCCCCTGGGTGGGCTGGAGGATTGTTAGAGAGGGCCTGGAGCTCTGCAGGTAGTGCTGGACAGCAAGTGTGGGGCTCCTGGGGGCTCTGGGAGCCCATGGGTGGGCTGGAGGAGTGTGAGAAAGGGCCTGGAGCTCTGCTGGGAGTGCTGGACAGCAAAGGTCAGGCTCTGGGAGCCCCTGGGTGGGCTGGAGGAGTGACACAGAGGTCCTGGAGCTCTGCTGGGAGTGCTGGACAGCAAAGGTCAGGCTCTGGGAGCCCCTGGGTGGGCTGGATGAGTGTTAGAGAGGGCCTGGAGCTCTGCAGGTATTGCTGGACAGCAAGTGTGGGGCTCTGGGAGCCCCTGGGTGGGCTGGAGGAGTGAGACAGAGGGCCTGGAGCTCTGCTGGGAGTGCTGGACAGCAAGTGTGGGGCTCCTGGGGGCTCTGGGAGCCCCTGGGTGGGCTGGAGGAGTGTGAGAGAGGGCCTGGAGCTCTGCTGGGAGTGCTGGACAGCAAAGGTCAGGCTGTGGGAGCCCCTGGGTGGGCTGGAGGAGTGAGACAGAGGTCCTGGAGCTCTGCTGGGAGTGCTGGACAGCCAAGGTCAGGCTCTGGGAGCCCCTGGGTGGGCTGGATAAGTGTTAGAGAGGGCCTGGAGCTCTGCAGGTATTGCTGGACAGCAAGTGTGGGGCTCCTGGGGGCTCTGGGAACCCCTGGGTGGGCTGGAGTAGTGAGACAGAGGGCCTGGAGCTCTGCTGGGAGTGCTGGACAGCAAGTGTGGGGCTCCTGGGGGCTCTGGGAGCCCCTGGGTGGGCTGGAGGAGTGTGAGAGAGGGCCTGGAGCTCTGCTGGGAGTGCTGGACAGCAAGTGTGGGGCTCATGGGGGCTCTGGGAGCCCCTGGGTGGGCTGGAGGAGTGTGAGAGAGGGTCTGGAGCTATGCTGGGAGTGCTGGACAGCAAGTGTGGGGCTCATGGGGGCTCTGGGAGCCCCTGGGTGGGCTGGAGGAGTGTGAGAGAGGGTCTGGAGCTATGCTGGGAGTGCTGGACAGCAAGTGTGGGGCTCCTGGGGGCTCTGGGAGCCCCTGGGTGGGATGGAGGAGTGTTAGAGAGGGCCTGGAGCTCTGCTGGGAGTGCTGGACAGCAAGTGTGGGGCTCTGGGAGCCCCTGGGTGGGCTGGAGGAGTGAGATAGAGGGCCTGGAGCTCTGCAGGTATTGCTGGACAGCAAGTGTGGGGCTCCTGGGGGCTCTGGGAGCCCCTGGGTGGGCTGGAGGAGTGAGACAGAGGGCCTGGAGCTCTGCTGGGAGTGCTGGACTGCAAGTGTGGGGCTCCTGGGGGCTCTGGGAGCCCCTGGGTGGGCTGGAGGAGTGAGACAGAGGGCCTGGAGCTCTGCTGGGAGTGCTGGACAGCAAGTGTGGGGCTCCTGGGGGCTCTGGGAGCCCCTGGGTGGGCTGGAGGAGTGAGACAGAGGGCCTGGAGCTCTGCTGGGAGTGCTGGACAGCAAAGGTCAGGCTCTGGGAGCCCCTGGGTGTGCTGGAGGAGTGAGACAGAGGTCCTGGAGCTCTGCTGGGAGTGCTGGACAGCAAAGGTCAGGCTCTGGGAGCCCCTGGGTGGGCTGGAGGAGTGTTAGAGAGGGCCTGGAGCTCTGCAGGTAGTGCTGGACAGCAAGTGTGGGGCTCCTGGCGGCTCTGGGAACCCCTGGGTGGGCTGGAGGAGTGAGACAGAGGGCCTGGAGCTCTGCTGGGAGTGCTGGACAGCAAGTGTGGGGCTCCTGGGGGCTCTGGGAGCCCCTGGGTGGGCTGGAGGAGTGTGAGAGAGGGCCTGGAGCTCTGCTGGGAGTGCTGGACAGCAAGTGTGGGGCTCATGGGGGCTCTGGGAGCCCCTGGGTGGGCTGGAGGAGTGTTAGAGAGGGCCTGGAGCTCTGCTGGGAGTGCTGGACAGCAAAGGTCAGGCTCTGGGAGCCCCTGAGTCAGATGGAGGAGTGTTGTGAGAGAGGGCCTGGAGCTCTGCTGGGAGTGCTGGACAGCAAGTGTGGGGCTCTGGGAGCCCCTGGGTGGGCTGGAGGAGTGTTAGAGAGGCCCTGGAGCTCTGCAGGGAGTGCTGGACAGCAAGTGTGGGGCTGTGGGTGGCCCTGGGTCATATGGAGAAGTGTTAGAGAGGCCCTGGAGCTCTTCAGGGAGTGCTGGAGAGCAAAGGTCAGGCTCTGGGAGCCCCTAGGTCAGATGGAGGAGTGTTAGAGAGGGCCTGGAGCTCTGCAGGAAGTGCTGGACAGCAAAGGTCAGGCTCTGGGAGCCCCTGAGTCAGATGGAGGAGTGTTAGAGAGGGCCTGGAGCTCTGCAGGAAGTGCTGGACAGCAAAGGTCAGGCTCTGGGTGACCCTGGGTGGGCTGGAGGAGTGTGAGAGAGGGCCTGGAGCTCTGCTGGGAGTGCTGGACAGCAAGTGTGGGGCTCCTGGGGGCTCTGGGAGCCCCTGGGTGGGCTGGAGGAGTGTGAGAGAGGGCCTGGAGCTCTGCTGGGAGTGCTGGACAGCAAGTGTGGGGCTCCTGGGGGCTCTGGGAGCCCCTGGGTGGGCTGGAGGAGTGAGACAGAGGGCCTGGAGCTCTGCTGGGAGTGCTGGACAGCAAGTGTGGGGCTCCTGGGGGCTCTGGGAGCCCCTGGGTGGGCTGGATGAGTGTTAGAGAGGGCCTGGAGCTCTGCAGGTAGTGCTGGACAGCAAGTGTGGGGCTCCTGGGGGCTCTGGGAGCCCCAGGGTGGGCTGGAGGACTGTGAGAGAGGGCCTGGAGCTCTGCTGGGAGTGCTGGACAGCAAAGGTCAGGCTCTGGGAGCCCCTGGGTGGGCTGGAGGAGTGTTAGAGAGGGCCTGGAGCTCTGCAGGTATTGCTGGACAGCAAGTGTGGGGCTCTGGGAGCCCCTGGGTGGGCTGGAGGAGTGAGATAGAGGGCCTGGAGCTCTGCAGGTATTGCTGGACAGCAAGTGTGGGGCTCCTGGGGGCTCTGGGTCATATGGAGAAGTGTTAGAGAGGCCCTGGAGCTCTTCAGGGAGTGCTGGAGAGCAAAGGTCAGGCTCTGGGAGCCCCTGGGTGGGCTGGAGGAGTGAGATAGAGGGCCTGGAGCTCTGCTGGGAGTGCTGGACAGCAAGTGTGGGGCTCCTGGGGGCTCTGGGAGCCCCTGGGTGGGCTGGAGGAGTGTGAGAGAGGGCCTGGAGCTCTGCTGGGAGTGCTGGACAGCAAAGGTCAGGCTCTGGGAGCCCCTGGGTGGGCTGGATAAGTGTTAGAGAGGGCCTGGAGCTCTGCAGGTATTGCTGGACAGCAAGTGTGGGGCTCCTGGGGGCTCTGGGAGCCCCTGGGTGGGCTGGAGGAGTGTGAGAGAGGGCCTGGAGCTCTGCTGGGAGTGCTGGACAGCAAGTGTGGGGCTCATGGGGGCTCTGGGAGCCCCTGGGTGGGCTGGAGGAGTGTGAGAGAGGGTCTGGAGCTATGCTGGGAGTGCTGGACAGCAAGTGTGGGGCTCCTGGGGGCTCTGGGAGCCCCTGGGTGGGATGGAGGAGTGTTAGAGAGGGCCTGGAGCTCTGCTGGGAGTGCTGGACAGCAAGTGTGGGGCTCTGGGAGCCCCTGGGTGGGCTGGAGGAGTGAGATAGAGGGCCTGGAGCTCTGCAGGTATTGCTTGACAGCAAGTGTGGGGCTCCTGGGGGCTCTGGGAGCCCCTGGGTGGGCTGGAGGAGTGAGACAGAGGGCCTGGAGCTCTGCTGGGAGTGCTGGACTGCAAGTGTGGGGCTCCTGGGGGCTCTGGGAGCCCCTGGGTGGGCTGGAGGAGTGAGACAGAGGGCCTGGAGCTCTGCAGGTAGTGCTGGACAGCAAGTGTGGGGCTCCTGGGGGCTCTGGGAACCCCTGGGTGGGCTGGAGGAGTGAGATAGAGGGCCTGGAGCTCTGCTGGGAGTGCTGGACAGCAAGTGTGGGGCTCCTGGGGGCTCTGGGAGCCCCTGGGTGGGCTGGAGGAGTGTGAGAGAGGGCCTGGAGCTCTGCTGGGAGTGCTGGACAGCAAGTGTGGGGCTCATGGGGGCTCTGGGAGCCCCTGGGTGGGCTGGAGGAGTGTTAGAGAGGGCCTGGAGCTCTGCTGGGAGTGCTGGACAGCAAAGGTCAGGCTCTGGGAGCCCCTGAGTCAGATGGAGGAGTGTTGTGAGAGAGGGCCTGGAGCTCTGCTGGGAGTGCTGGACAGCAAGTGTGGGGCTCTGGGAGCCCCTGGGTAGGCTGGAGGAGTGTTAGAGAGGCCCTGGAGCTCTGCAGGGAGTGCTGGACAGCAAGTGTGGGGCTCTGGGTGGCCCTGGGTCATATGGAGAAGTGTTAGAGAGGCCCTGGAGCTCTTCAGGGAGTGCTGGAGAGCAAAGGTCAGGCTCTGGGAGCCCCTAGGTCAGATGGAGGAGTGTTAGAGAGGGCCTGGAGCTCTGCAGGAAATGCTGGACAGCAAAGGTCAGGCTCTGGGTGACCCTGGGTGGGCTGGAGGAGTGTTAGAGAGGGCCTGGAGCTCTGCTGGGAGTGCTGGACAGCAAGTGGGGGGCTCTGGGAGCCCCTGGGTGGGCTGGAGGAGTGAGATAGAGGGCCTGGAGCTCTGCTGGGAGTGCTGGACAGCAAGTGTGGGGCTCCTGGGGGCTCTGGGAGCCCCTGGGTGGGCTGGAGGAGTGAGACAGAGGGCCTGGAGCTCTGCTGGGAGTGCTGGACAGCAAGTGTGGGGCTCCTGGGGGCTCTGGGAGCCCCTGGGTGGGCTGGAGGAGTGTGAGAGAGGGCCTGGAGCTCTGCTGGGAGTGCTGGACAGCAAAGGTCAGGCTGTGGGAGCCCCTGGGTGGGCTGGAGGAGTGAGACAGAGGTCCTGGAGCTCTGCTGGGAGTGCTGGACAGCCAAGGTCAGGCTCTGGGAGCCCCTGGGTGGGCTGGATAAGTGTTAGAGAGGGCCTGGAGCTCTGCAGGTATTGCTGGACAGCAAGTGTGGGGCTCCTGGGGGCTCTGGGAACCCCTGGGTGGGCTGGAGTAGTGAGACAGAGGGCCTGGAGCTCTGCTGGGAGTGCTGGACAGCAAGTGTGGGGCTCCTGGGGGCTCTGGGAGCCCCTGGGTGGGCTGGAGGAGTGTGAGAGAGGGCCTGGAGCTCTGCTGGGAGTGCTGGACAGCAAGTGTGGGGCTCATGGGGGCTGTGGGAGCCCCTGGGTGGGCTGGAGGAGTGTGAGAGAGGGTCTGGAGCTATGCTGGGAGTGCTGGACAGCAAGTGTGGGGCTCCTGGGGGCTCTGAGAGCCCCTGGGTGGGATGGAGGAGTGTTAGAGAGGGCCTGGAGCTCTGCTGGGAGTGCTGGACAGCAAGTGTGGGGCTCTGGGAGCCCCTGGGTGGGCTGGAGGAGTGAGATAGAGGGCCTGGAGCTCTGCAGGTATTGCTGGACAGCAAGTGTGGGGCTCCTGGGGGCTCTGGGAGCCCCTGGGTGGGCTGGAGGAGTGAGACAGAGGGCCTGGAGCTCTGCTGGGAGTGCTGGACTGCAAGTGTGGGGCTCCTGGGGGCTCTGGGAGCCCCTGGGTGGGCTGGAGGAGTGAGACAGAGGGCCTGGAGCTCTGCTGGGAGTGCTGGACAGCAAGTGTGGGGCTCCTGGGGGCTCTGGGAGCCCCTGGGTGGGCTGGAGGAGTGAGACAGAGGGCCTGGAGCTCTGCTGGGAGTGCTGGACAGCAAAGGTCAGGCTCTGGGAGCCCGTGGGTGTGCTGGAGGAGTGAGACAGAGGTCCTGGAGCTCTGCTGGGAGTGCTGGACAGCAAAGGTCAGGCTCTGGGAGCCCCTGGGTGGGCTGGAGGAGTGTTAGAGAGGGCCTGGAGCTCTGCAGGTAGTGCTGGACAGCAAGTGTGGGGCTCCTGGCGGCTCTGGGAACCCCTGGGTGGGCTGGAGTAGTGAGACAGAGGGCCTGGAGCTCTGCTGGGAGTGCTGGACAGCAAGTGTGGGGCTCCTGGGGGCTCTGGGAGCCCCTGGGTGGGCTGGAGGAGTGTGAGAGAGGGCCTGGAGCTCTGCTGGGAGTGCTGGACAGCAAGTGTGGGGCTCATGGGGGCTCTGGGAGCCCCTGGGTGGGCTGGAGGAGTGTGAGAGAGGGTCTGGAGCTATGCTGGGAGTGCTGGACAGCAAGTGTGGGGCTCCTGGGGGCTCTGGGAGCCCCTGGGTGGGATGGAGGAGTGTTAGAGAGGGCCTGGAGCTCTGCTGGGAGTGCTGGACAGCAAGTGTGGGGCTCTGGGAGCCCCTGGGTGGGCTGGAGGAGTGAGATAGAGGGCCTGGAGCTCTGCAGGTATTGCTGGACAGCAAGTGTGGGGCTCCTGGGGGCTCTGGGAGCCCCTGGGTGGGCTGGAGGAGTGAGACAGAGGGCCTGGAGCTCTGCTGGGAGTGCTGGACTGCAAGTGTGGGGCTCCTGGGGGCTCTGGGAGCCCCTGGGTGGGCTGGAGGAGTGAGACAGAGGGCCTGGAGCTCTGCTGGGAGTGCTGGACAGCAAGTGTGGGGCTCCTGGGGGCTCTGGGAGCCCCTGGGTGGGCTGGAGGAGTGAGACAGAGGGCCTGGAGCTCTGCTGGGAGTGCTGGACAGCAAAGGTCAGGCTCTGGGAGCCCCTGGGTGTGCTGGAGGAGTGAGACAGAGGTCCTGGAGCTCTGCTGGGAGTGCTGGACAGCAAAGGTCAGGCTCTGGGAGCCCCTGGGTGGGCTGGAGGAGTGTTAGAGAGGGCCTGGAGCTCTGCAGGTAGTGCTGGACAGCAAGTGTGGGGCTCCTGGCGGCTCTGGGAACCCCTGGGTGGGCTGGAGGAGTGAGACAGAGGGCCTGGAGCTCTGCTGGGAGTGCTGGACAGCAAGTGTGGGGCTCCTGGGGGCTCTGGGAGCCCCTGGGTGGGCTGGAGGAGTGTGAGAGAGGGCCTGGAGCTCTGCTGGGAGTGCTGGACAGCAAGTGTGGGGCTCATGGGGGCTCTGGGAGCCCCTGGGTGGGCTGGAGGAGTGTTAGAGAGGGCCTGGAGCTCTGCTGGGAGTGCTGGACAGCAAAGGTCAGGCTCTGGGAGCCCCTGAGTCAGATGGAGGAGTGTTGTGAGAGAGGGCCTGGAGCTCTGCTGGGAGTGCTGGACAGCAAGTGTGGGGCTCTGGGAGCCCCTGGGTAGGCTGGAGGAGTGTTAGAGAGGCCCTGGAGCTCTGCAGGGAGTGCTGGACAGCAAGTGTGGGGCTCTGGGTGGCCCTGGGTCATATGGAGAAGTGTTAGAGAGGCCCTGGAGCTCTTCAGGGAGTGCTGGAGAGCAAAGGTCAGGCTCTGGGAGCCCCTAGGTCAGATGGAGGAGTGTTAGAGAGTGCCTGGAGCTCTGCAGGAAGTGCTGGACAGCAAAGGTCAGGCTCTGGGTGACCCTGGGTGGGCTGGAGGAGTGTTAGAGAGGGCCTGGAGCTCTGCTGGGAGTGCTGGACAGCAAGTGGGGGGCTCTGGGAGCCCCTGGGTGGGCTGGAGGAGTGAGATAGAGGGCCTGGAGCTCTGCTGGGAGTGCTGGACAGCAAGTGTGGGGCTCCTGGGGTCTCTGGGAGCCCCTGGGTGGGCTGGAGGAGTGTGAGAGAGGGCCTGGAGCTCTGCTGGGAGTGCTGGACAGCAAAGGTCAGGCTCTGGGAGCCCCTGGGTGGGCTGGAGGAGTGAGACAGAGGTCCTGGAGCTCTGCTGGGAGTGCTGGACAGCAAAGGTCAGGCTCTGGGAGCCCCTGGGTGGGCTGGATAAGTGTTAGAGAGGGCCTGGAGCTCTGCAGGTATTGCTGGACAGCAAGTGTGGGGCTCCTGGGGGCTCTGGGAACCCCTGGGTGGGCTGGAGGAGTGAGATAGAGGGCCTGGAGCTCTGCAGGTATTGCTGGACAGCAAGTGTGGGGCTCCTGGGGGCTCTGGGTCATATGGAGAAGTGTTAGAGAGGCCCTGGAGCTCTTCAGGGAGTGCTGGAGAGCAAAGGTCAGGCTCTGGGAGCCCCTGGGTGGGCTGGAGGAGTGAGATAGAGGGCCTGGAGCTCTGCTGGGAGTGCTGGACAGCAAGTGTGGGGCTCCTGGGGGCTCTGGGAGCCCCTGGGTGGGCTGGAGGAGTGTGAGAGAGGGCCTGGAGCTCTGCTGGGAGTGCTGGACAGCAAAGGTCAGGCTGTGGGAGCCCCTGGGTGGGCTGGAGGAGTGAGACAGAGGTCCTGGAGCTCTGCTGGGAGTGCTGGACAGCCAAGGTCAGGCTCTGGGAGCCCCTGGGTGGGCTGGATAAGTGTTAGAGAGGGCCTGGAGCTCTGCAGGTATTGCTGGACAGCAAGTGTGGGGCTCCTGGGGGCTCTGGGAGCCCCTGGGTGGGCTGGAGGAGTGTGAGAGAGGGCCTGGAGCTCTGCTGGGAGTGCTGGACAGCAAGTGTGGCGCTCATGGGGGCTCTGGGAGCCCCTGGGTGGGCTGGAGGAGTGTGAGAGAGGGTCTGGAGCTATGCTGGGAGTGCTGGACAGCAAGTGTGGGGCTCCTGGGGGCTCTGGGAGCCCCTGGGTGGGATGGAGGAGTGTTAGAGAGGGCCTGGAGCTCTGCTGGGAGTGCTGGACAGCAAGTGTGGGGCTCTGGGAGCCCCTGGGTGGGCTGGAGGAGTGAGATAGAGGGCCTGGAGCTCTGCAGGTATTGCTGGACAGCAAGTGTGGGGCTCCTGGGGGCTCTGGGAGCCCCTGGGTGGGCTGGAGGAGTGAGACAGAGGGCCTGGAGCTCTGCTGGGAGTGCTGGACTGCAAGTGTGGGGCTCCTGGGGGCTCTGGGAGCCCCTGGGTGGGCTGGAGGAGTGAGACAGAGGGCCTGGAGCTCTGCAGGTAGTGCTGGACAGCAAGTGTGGGGCTCCTGGGGGCTCTGGGAACCCCTGGGTGGGCTGGAGGAGTGAGACAGAGGGCCTGGAGCTCTGCTGGGAGTGCTGGACAGCAAGTGTGGGGCTCTGGGAGCCCCTGGGTGGGCTGGAGGAGTGAGATAGAGGGCCTGGAGCTCTGCAGGTATTGCTGGACAGCAAGTGTGGGGCTCCTGGGGGCTCTGGGAGCCCCTGGGTGGGCTGGAGGAGTGTTAGAGAGGGCCTGGAGCTCTGCAGGTAGTGCTGGACAGCAAGTGTGGGGCTCCTGGGGGCTCTGGGAACCCCTGGGTGGGCTGGAGGAGTGAGACAGAGGGCCTGGAGCTCTGCTGGGAGTGCTGGACAGCAAGTGTGGGGCTCCTGGGGGCTCTGGGAGCCCCTGGGTGGGCTGGAGGAGTGTGAGAGAGGGCCTGGAGCTCTGCTGGGAGTGCTGGACAGCAAGTGTGGGGCTCATGGGGGCTCTGGGAGCCCCTGGGTGGGCTGGAGGAGTGTTAGAGAGGGCCTGGAGCTCTGCTGGGAGTGCTGGACAGCAAAGGTCAGGCTCTGGGAGCCCCTGAGTCAGATGGAGGAGTGTTGTGAGAGAGGGCCTGGAGCTCTGCTGGGAGTGCTGGACAGCAAGTGTGGGGCTCTGGGAGCCCCTGGGTGGGCTGGAGGAGTGTTAGAGAGGCCCTGGAGCTCTGCAGGGAGTGCTGGACAGCAAGTGTGGGGCTCTGGGTGGCCCTGGGTCATATGGAGAAGTGTTAGAGAGGCCCTGGAGCTCTTCAGGGAGTGCTGGAGAGCAAAGGTCAGGCTCTGGGAGCCCCTGGGTGGGCTGGAGGAGTGAGATAGAGGGCCTGGAGCTCTGCTGGGAGTGCTGGACAGCAAGTGTGGGGCTCCTGGGGGCTCTGGGAACCCCTGGGTGGGCTGGAGGAGTGTGAGAGAGGGCCTGGAGCTCTGCTGGGAGTGCTGGACAGCAAGTGTGGGGCTCCTGGGGGCTCTAGGAGCCCCTGGGTGGGCTGGAGGAGTGTGAGAGAGGGCCTGGAGCTCTGCTGGGAGTGCTGGACAGCAAGTGTGGGGCTCATGGGGGCTCTGGGAGCCCCTGGGTGGGCTGGAGGAGTGTGAGAGAGGGTCTGGAGCTATGCTGGGAGTGCTGGACAGCAAGTGTGGGGCTCCTGGGGGCTCTGGGAGCCCCTGGGTGGGATGGAGGAGTGTTAGAGAGGGCCTGGAGCTCTGCTGGGAGTGCTGTACAGCAAGTGTGGGGCTCTGGGAGCCCCTGGGTGGGCTGGAGGAGTGAGATAGAGGGCCTGGAGCTCTGCAGGTATTGCTGGACAGCAAGTGTGGGGCTCCTGGGGGCTCTGGGAGCCCCTGGGTGGGCTGGAGGAGTGAGACAGAGGGCCTGGAGCTCTGCTGGGAGTGCTGGACTGCAAGTGTGGGGCTCCTGGGGGCTCTGGGAGCCCCTGGGTGGGCTGGAGGAGTGAGACAGAGGGCCTGGAGCTCTGCTGGGAGTGCTGGACAGCAAGTGTGGGGCTCCTGGGGGCTCTGGGAGCCCCTGGGTGGGCTGGAGGAGTGAGACAGAGGGCCTGGAGCTCTGCTGGGAGTGCTGGACAGCAAAGGTCAGGCTCTGGGAGCCCGTGGGTGTGCTGGAGGAGTGAGACAGAGGTCCTGGAGCTCTGCTGGGAGTGCTGGACAGCAAAGGTCAGGCTCTGGGAGCCCCTGGGTGGGCTGGAGGAGTGTTAGAGAGGGCCTGGAGCTCTGCAGGTAGTGCTGGACAGCAAGTGTGGGGCTCCTGGCGGCTCTGGGAACCCCTGGGTGGGCTGGAGTAGTGAGACAGAGGGCCTGGAGCTCTGCTGGGAGTGCTGGACAGCAAGTGTGGGGCTCCTGGGGGCTCTGGGAGCCCCTGGGTGGGCTGGAGGAGTGTGAGAGAGGGCCTGGAGCTCTGCTGGGAGTGCTGGACAGCAAGTGTGGGGCTCATGGGGGCTCTGGGAGCCCCTGGGTGGGCTGGAGGAGTGTGAGAGAGGGTCTGGAGCTATGCTGGGAGTGCTGGACAGCAAGTGTGGGGCTCCTGGGGGCTCTGGGAGCCCCTGGGTGGGATGGAGGAGTGTTAGAGAGGGCCTGGAGCTCTGCTGGGAGTGCTGGACAGCAAGTGTGGGGCTCTGGGAGCCCCTGGGTGGGCTGGAGGAGTGAGATAGAGGGCCTGGAGCTCTGCAGGTATTGCTGGACAGCAAGTGTGGGGCTCCTGGGGGCTCTGGGAGCCCCTGGGTGGGCTGGAGGAGTGAGACAGAGGGCCTGGAGCTCTGCTGGGAGTGCTGGACTGCAAGTGTGGGGCTCCTGGGGGCTCTGGGAGCCCCTGGGTGGGCTGGAGGAGTGAGACAGAGGGCCTGGAGCTCTGCTGGGAGTGCTGGACAGCAAGTGTGGGGCTCCTGGGGGCTCTGGGAGCCCCTGGGTGGGCTGGAGGAGTGAGACAGAGGGCCTGGAGCTCTGCTGGGAGTGCTGGACAGCAAAGGTCAGGCTCTGGGAGCCCCTGGGTGTGCTGGAGGAGTGAGACAGAGGTCCTGGAGCTCTGCTGGGAGTGCTGGACAGCAAAGGTCAGGCTCTGGGAGCCCCTGGGTGGGCTGGAGGAGTGTTAGAGAGGGCCTGGAGCTCTGCAGGTAGTGCTGGACAGCAAGTGTGGGGCTCCTGGCGGCTCTGGGAACCCCTGGGTGGGCTGGAGGAGTGAGACAGAGGGCCTGGAGCTCTGCTGGGAGTGCTGGACAGCAAGTGTGGGGCTCCTGGGGGCTCTGGGAGCCCCTGGGTGGGCTGGAGGAGTGTGAGAGAGGGCCTGGAGCTCTGCTGGGAGTGCTGGACAGCAAGTGTGGGGCTCATGGGGGCTCTGGGAGCCCCTGGGTGGGCTGGAGGAGTGTTAGAGAGGGCCTGGAGCTCTGCTGGGAGTGCTGGACAGCAAAGGTCAGGCTCTGGGAGCCCCTGAGTCAGATGGAGGAGTGTTGTGAGAGAGGGCCTGGAGCTCTGCTGGGAGTGCTGGACAGCAAGTGTGGGGCTCTGGGAGCCCCTGGGTAGGCTGGAGGAGTGTTAGAGAGGCCCTGGAGCTCTGCAGGGAGTGCTGGACAGCAAGTGTGGGGCTCTGGGTGGCCCTGGGTCATATGGAGAAGTGTTAGAGAGGCCCTGGAGCTCTTCAGGGAGTGCTGGAGAGCAAAGGTCAGGCTCTGGGAGCCCCTAGGTCAGATGGAGGAGTGTTAGAGAGTGCCTGGAGCTCTGCAGGAAGTGCTGGACAGCAAAGGTCAGGCTCTGGGTGACCCTGGGTGGGCTGGAGGAGTGTTAGAGAGGGCCTGGAGCTCTGCTGGGAGTGCTGGACAGCAAGTGGGGGGCTCTGGGAGCCCCTGGGTGGGCTGGAGGAGTGAGATAGAGGGCCTGGAGCTCTGCTGGGAGTGCTGGACAGCAAGTGTGGGGCTCCTGGGGTCTCTGGGAGCCCCTGGGTGGGCTGGAGGAGTGTGAGAGAGGGCCTGGAGCTCTGCTGGGAGTGCTGGACAGCAAAGGTCAGGCTCTGGGAGCCCCTGGGTGGGCTGGAGGAGTGAGACAGAGGTCCTGGAGCTCTGCTGGGAGTGCTGGACAGCAAAGGTCAGGCTCTGGGAGCCCCTGGGTGGGCTGGATAAGTGTTAGAGAGGGCCTGGAGCTCTGCAGGTATTGCTGGACAGCAAGTGTGGGGCTCCTGGGGGCTCTGGGAACCCCTGGGTGGGCTGGAGGAGTGAGATAGAGGGCCTGGAGCTCTGCAGGTATTGCTGGACAGCAAGTGTGGGGCTCCTGGGGGCTCTGGGTCATATGGAGAAGTGTTAGAGAGGCCCTGGAGCTCTTCAGGGAGTGCTGGAGAGCAAAGGTCAGGCTCTGGGAGCCCCTGGGTGGGCTGGAGGAGTGAGATAGAGGGCCTGGAGCTCTGCTGGGAGTGCTGGACAGCAAGTGTGGGGCTCCTGGGGGCTCTGGGAGCCCCTGGGTGGGCTGGAGGAGTGTGAGAGAGGGCCTGGAGCTCTGCTGGGAGTGCTGGACAGCAAAGGTCAGGCTGTGGGAGCCCCTGGGTGGGCTGGAGGAGTGAGACAGAGGTCCTGGAGCTCTGCTGGGAGTGCTGGACAGCCAAGGTCAGGCTCTGGGAGCCCCTGGGTGGGCTGGATAAGTGTTAGAGAGGGCCTGGAGCTCTGCAGGTATTGCTGGACAGCAAGTGTGGGGCTCCTGGGGGCTCTGGGAGCCCCTGGGTGGGCTGGAGGAGTGTGAGAGAGGGCCTGGAGCTCTGCTGGGAGTGCTGGACAGCAAGTGTGGCGCTCATGGGGGCTCTGGGAGCCCCTGGGTGGGCTGGAGGAGTGTGAGAGAGGGTCTGGAGCTATGCTGGGAGTGCTGGACAGCAAGTGTGGGGCTCCTGGGGGCTCTGGGAGCCCCTGGGTGGGATGGAGGAGTGTTAGAGAGGGCCTGGAGCTCTGCTGGGAGTGCTGGACAGCAAGTGTGGGGCTCTGGGAGCCCCTGGGTGGGCTGGAGGAGTGAGATAGAGGGCCTGGAGCTCTGCAGGTATTGCTGGACAGCAAGTGTGGGGCTCCTGGGGGCTCTGGGAGCCCCTGGGTGGGCTGGAGGAGTGAGACAGAGGGCCTGGAGCTCTGCTGGGAGTGCTGGACTGCAAGTGTGGGGCTCCTGGGGGCTCTGGGAGCCCCTGGGTGGGCTGGAGGAGTGAGACAGAGGGCCTGGAGCTCTGCAGGTAGTGCTGGACAGCAAGTGTGGGGCTCCTGGGGGCTCTGGGAACCCCTGGGTGGGCTGGAGGAGTGAGACAGAGGGCCTGGAGCTCTGCTGGGAGTGCTGGACAGCAAGTGTGGGGCTCCTGGGGGCTCTGGGAGCCCCTGGGTGGGCTGGAGGAGTGTGAGAGAGGGCCTGGAGCTCTGCTGGGAGTGCTGGACAGCAAGTGTGGGGCTCATGGGGGCTCTGGGAGCCCATGGGTGGGCTGGAGGAGTGTTAGAGAGGGCCTGGAGCTCTGCTGGGAGTGCTGGACAGCAAGTGTGGGGCTCTGGGAGCCCCTGGGTGGGCTGGAGGAGTGAGATAGAGGGCCTGGAGCTCTGCAGGTATTGCTGGACAGCAAGTGTGGGGCTCCTGGGGGCTCTGGGAGCCCCTGGGTGGGCTGGAGGAGTGTTAGAGAGGGCCTGGAGCTCTGCAGGTAGTGCTGGACAGCAAGTGTGGGGCTCCTGGGGGCTCTGGGAACCCCTGGGTGGGCTGGAGGAGTGAGACAGAGGGCCTGGAGCTCTGCTGGGAGTGCTGGACAGCAAGTGTGGGGCTCCTGGGGGCTCTGGGAGCCCCTGGGTGGGCTGGAGGAGTGTGAGAGAGGGCCTGGAGCTCTGCTGGGAGTGCTGGACAGCAAGTGTGGGGCTCATGGGGGCTCTGGGAGCCCCTGGGTGGGCTGGAGGAGTGTTAGAGAGGGCCTGGAGCTCTGCTGGGAGTGCTGGACAGCAAAGGTCAGGCTCTGGGAGCCCCTGAGTCAGATGGAGGAGTGTTGTGAGAGAGGGCCTGGAGCTCTGCTGGGAGTGCTGGACAGCAAGTGTGGGGCTCTGGGAGCCCCTGGGTGGGCTGGAGGAGTGTTAGAGAGGCCCTGGAGCTCTGCAGGGAGTGCTGGACAGCAAGTGTGGGGCTCTGGGTGGCCCTGGGTCATATGGAGAAGTGTTAGAGAGGCCCTGGAGCTCTTCAGGGAGTGCTGGAGAGCAAAGGTCAGGCTCTGGGAGCCCCTGGGTGGGCTGGAGGAGTGAGATAGAGGGCCTGGAGCTCTGCTGGGAGTGCTGGACAGCAAGTGTGGGGCTCCTGGGGGCTCTGGGAACCCCTGGGTGGGCTGGAGGAGTGTGAGAGAGGGCCTGGAGCTCTGCTGGGAGTGCTGGACAGCAAGTGTGGGGCTCTGGGAGCCCCTGGGTGGGCTGGAGGGGTGTTAGAGAGGCCCTGGAGCTCTGCAGGGAGTGCTGGACAGCAAGTGTGGGGCTCTGGGTGGCCCTGGGTCGGATGGAGAAGTGTTAGAGAGGCCCTGGAGCTCTTCAGGGAGTGCTGGAGAGCAAAGGTCAGGCTATGGGTGGGCTGGAGGAGTGTGAGAGAGGGCCTGGAGCTCTGCTGGGAGTGCTGGACAGCAAGTGTGGGGCTCCTGGGGGCTCTGGGAGCCCCTGGGTGGGCTGGAGGAGTGTGAGAGAGGGCCTGGAGCTCTGCAGGTAGTGCTGGACAGCAAGTGTGGGGCTCCTGGGGGCTCTGGGAGCCCCTGGGTGGGCTGGAGGATTGTTAGAGAGGGCCTGGAGCTCTTGAGGTAGTGCTGGACAGCAAGTGTGGGGCTCCTGGGGGCTCTGGGAGCCCATGGGTGGGCTGGAGGAGTGTGAGAGAGGGCCTGGAGCTCTGCTGGGAGTGCTGGACAGCAAAGGTCAGGCTCTGGGAGCCCCTAGGTGGGCTGGAGGAGTGAGACAGAGGTCCTGGAGCTCTGCTGGGAGTGCTGGACAGCAAAGGTCAGGCTCTGGGAGCCCCTGGGTGGGCTGGAGGAGTGTTAGAGAGGGCCTGGAGCTCTGCAGGTATTGCTGGACAGCAAGTGTGGGGCTCTGGGAGCCCCTGGGTGGGCTGGAGGAGTGAGACAGAGGGCCTGGAGCTCTGCTGGGAGTGCTGGACAGCAAGTGTGGGGCTCCTGGGGGCTCTGGGAGCCCCTGGGTGGGCTGGAGGAGTGTGAGAGAGGGCCTGGAGCTCTGCTGGGAGTGCTGGACAGCAAAGGTCAGGCTGTGGGAGCCCCTGGGTGGGCTGGAGGAGTGAGACAGAGGTCCTGGAGCTCTGCTGGGAGTGCTGGACAGCCAAGGTCAGGCTCTGGGAGCCCCTGGGTGGGCTGGATAAGTGTTAGAGAGGGCCTGGAGCTCTGCAGGTATTGCTGGACAGCAAGTGTGGGGCTCCTGGGGGCTCTGGGAACCCCTGGGTGGGCTGGAGTAGTGAGACAGAGGGCCTGGAGCTCTGCTGGGAGTGCTGGACAGCAAGTGTGGGGCTCCTGGGGGCTCTGGGAGCCCCTGGGTGGGCTGGAGGAGTGTGAGAGAGGGCCTGGAGCTCTGCTGGGAGTGCTGGACAGCAAGTGTGGGGCTCATGGGGGCTCTGGGAGCCCCTGGGTGGGCTGGAGGAGTGTGAGAGAGGGTCTGGAGCTATGCTGGGAGTGCTGGACAGCAAGTGTGGGGCTCCTGGTGGCTCTGGGAGCCCCTGGGTGGGCTGGAGGAGTGAGACAGAGGGCCTGGAGCTCTGCTGAGAGTGCTGGACAGCAAGTATGGGGCGCCTGGGGGCTCTGGGAGCCCCTGGGTGGGCTGGAGGAGTGTGAGAGAGGGCCTGGAGCTCTGCTGGGAGTGCTGGACAGCAAGTGTGGGGCTCCTGGGGGCTCTGGGAGCCCCTGGGTGGGCTGGAGGAGTGTTAGAGAGGGCCTGGAGCTCTGCAGGTAGTGCTGGACAGCAAGTGTGGGGCTCCTGGGGGCTCTGGGAACCCCTGGGTGGGCTGGAGGAGTGAGACAGAGGGCCTGGAGCTCTGCTGGGAGTGCTGGACAGCAAGTGTGGGGCTCCTGGGGGCTCTGGGAGCCCCTGGGTGGGCTGGAGGAGTGTGAGAGAGGGCCTGGAGCTCTGCTGGGAGTGCTGGACAGCAAAGGTCAGGCTCTGGGAGCCCCTGAGTCAGATGGAGGAGTGTTGTGAGAGAGGGCCTGGAGCTCTGCTGGGAGTGCTGGACAGCAAGTGTGGGGCTCTGGGAGCCCCTGGGTGGGCTGGAGGAGTGTTAGAGAGGCCCTGGAGCTCTGCAGGGAGTGCTGGACAGCAAGTGTGGGGCTCTGGGTGGCCCTGGGTCATATGGAGAAGTGTTAGAGAGGCCCTGGAGCTCTTCAGGGAGTGCTGGAGAGCAAAGGTCAGGCTCTGGGAGCCCCTAGGTCAGATGGAGGAGTGTTAGAGAGGGCCTGGAGCTCTGCAGGAAGTGCTGGACAGCAAAGGTCAGGCTCTGGGAGCCCCTGAGTCAGATGGAGGAGTGTTAGAGAGGGCCTGGAGCTCTGCAGGAAGAGCTGGACAGCAAAGGTCAGGCTCTGGGTGACCCTGGGTGGGCTGGAGGAGTGTTAGAGAGGCCCTGGAGCTCTGCAGGGAGTGCTGGACAGCAAGTGTGGGGCTCTGGGTGGCCCTGGGTCATATGGAAAAGTGTTAGAGAGGCCCTGGAGCTCTTCAGGGAGTGCTGGAGAGCAAAGGTCAGGCTCTGGGAGCCCCTAGGTCAGATGGAGGAGTGTTAGAGAGGGCCTGGAGCTCTGCAGGAAGTGCTGGACAGCAAAGGTCAGGCTCTGGGAGCCCCTGAGTCAGATGGAGGAGTGTTAGAGAGGGCCTGGAGCTCTGCAGGAAGTGCTGGACAGCAAAGGTCAGGCTCTGGGTGACCCTGGGTGGGCTGGAGGAGTGTTAGAGAGGGCCTGGAGCTCTGCTGGGAGTGCTGGACAGCAAGTGGTGGGCTCTGGGAGCCCCTGGGTGGGCTGGAGGAGTGAGATAGAGGGCCTGGAGCTCTGCTGGGAGTGCTGGACAGCAAGTGTGGGGCTCCTGGGGGCTCTGGGAGCCCCTGGGTGGGCTGGAGGAGTGTGAGAGAGGGCCTGGAGCTCTGCTGGGAGTGCTGGACAGCAAGTGTGGGGCTCCTGGGGGCTCTGTGAGCCCCTGGGTGGGCTGGAGGAGTGTTAGAGAGGGCCTGGAGCTCTGCAGGTAGTGCTGGACAGCAAGTGTGGGGCTCCTGGGGGCTCTGGGAGCCCCTGGGTGGGCTGGAGGAGTGAGACAGAGGGCCTAGAGCTCTGCTGGGAGTGCTGGACTGCAAGTGTGGGGCTCCTGGGGGCTCTGGGAGCCCCTGGGTGGGCTGGAGGAGTGAGACAGAGGGCCTGGAGCTCTGCTGGGAGTGCTGGACAGCAAGTGTGGGGCTCCTGGGGGCTCTGGGAGCCCCTGGGTGGGCTGGAGGAGTGTGAGAGAGGGCCTGGAGCTCTGCTGGGAGTGCTGGACAGCAAAGGTCAGGCTGTGGGAGCCCCTGGGTGGGCTGGAGGAGTGAGACAGAGGTCCTGGAGCTCTGCTGGGAGTGCTGGACAGCCAAGGTCAGGCTCTGGGAGCCCCTGGGTGGGCTGGATAAGTGTTAGAGAGGGCCTGGAGCTCTGCAGGTATTGCTGGACAGCAAGTGTGGGGCTCCTGGGGGCTCTGGGAACCCCTGGGTGGGCTGGAGTAGTGAGACAGAGGGCCTGGAGCTCTGCTGGGAGTGCTGGACAGCAAGTGTGGGGCTCCTGGGGGCTCTGGGAGCCCCTGGGTGGGCTGGAGGAGTGTGAGAGAGGGCCTGGAGCTCTGCTGGGAGTGCTGGACAGCAAGTGTGGGGCTCATGGGGGCTCTGGGAGCCCCTGGGTGGGCTGGAGGAGTGTGAGAGAGGGTCTGGAGCTATGCTGGGAGTGCTGGACAGCAAGTGTGGGGCTCCTGGGGGCTCTGGGAGCCCCTGGGTGGGATGGAGGAGTGTTAGAGAGGGCCTGGAGCTCTGCTGGGAGTGCTGGACAGCAAGTGTGGGGCTCTGGGAGCCCCTGGGTGGGCTGGAGGAGTGAGATAGAGGGCCTGGAGCTCTGCAGGTATTGCTGGACAGCAAGTGTGGGGCTCCTGGGGGCTCTGGGAGCCCCTGGGTGGGCTGGAGGAGTGAGACAGAGGGCCTGGAGCTCTGCTGGGAGTGCTGGACAGCAAGTGTGGGGCTCCTGGGGGCTCTGGGAGCCCCTGGGTGGGCTGGAGGAGTGAGACAGAGGGCCTGGAGCTCTGCTGGGAGTGCTGGACAGCAAAGGTCAGGCTCTGGGAGCCCCTGGGTGTGCTGGAGGAGTGAGACAGAGGTCCTGGAGCTCTGCTGGGAGTGCTGGACAGCAAAGGTCAGGCTCTGGGAGCCCCTGGGTGGGCTGGAGGAGTGTTAGAGAGGGCCTGGAGCTCTGCAGGTAGTGCTGGACAGCAAGTGTGGGGCTCCTGGCGGCTCTGGGAACCCCTGGGTGGGCTGGAGGAGTGAGACAGAGGGCCTGGAGCTCTGCTGGGAGTGCTGGACAGCAAGTGTGGGGCTCCTGGGGGCTCTGGGAGCCCCTGGGTGGGCTGGAGGAGTGTGAGAGAGGGCCTGGAGCTCTGCTGGGAGTGCTGGACAGCAAGTGTGGGGCTCATGGGGGCTCTGGGAGCCCCTGGGTGGGCTGGAGGAGTGTTAGAGAGGGCCTGGAGCTCTGCTGGGAGTGCTGGACAGCAAAGGTCAGGCTCTGGGAGCCCCTGAGTCAGATGGAGGAGTGTTGTGAGAGAGGGCCTGGAGCTCTGCTGGGAGTGCTGGACAGCAAGTGTGGGGCTCTGGGAGCCCCTGGGTAGGCTGGAGGAGTGTTAGAGAGGCCCTGGAGCTCTGCAGGGAGTGCTGGACAGCAAGTGTGGGGCTCTGGGTGGCCCTGGGTCATATGGAGAAGTGTTAGAGAGGCCCTGGAGCTCTTCAGGGAGTGCTGGAGAGCAAAGGTCAGGCTCTGGGAGCCCCTAGGTCAGATGGAGGAGTGTTAGAGAGGGCCTGGAGCTTTGCAGGAAGTGCTGGACAGCAAAGGTCAGGCTCTGGGTGACCCTGGGTGGGCTGGAGGAGTGTTAGAGAGGGCCTGGAGCTCTGCTGGGAGTGCTGGACAGCAAGTGGGGGGCTCTGGGAGCCCCTGGGTGGGCTGGAGGAGTGAGATAGAGGGCCTGGAGCTCTGCTGGGAGTGCTGGACAGCAAGTGTGGGGCTCCTGGGGGCTCTGGGAGCCCCTGGGTGGGCTGGAGGAGTGAGACAGAGGGCCTGGAGCTCTGCTGGGAGTGCTGGACAGCAAGTGTGGGGCTCCTGGGGGCTCTGGGAGCCCCTGGGTGGGCTGGAGGAGTGTGAGAGAGGGCCTGGAGCTCTGCTGGGAGTGCTGGACAGCAAAGGTCAGGCTCTGGGAGCCCCTGGGTGGGCTGGAGGAGTGAGACAGAGGTCCTGGAGCTCTGCTGGGAGTGCTGGACAGCAAAGGTCAGGCTCTGGGAGCCCCTGGGTGGGCTGGATAAGTGTTAGAGAGGGCCTGGAGCTCTGCAGGTATTGCTGGACAGCAAGTGTGGGGCTCCTGGGGGCTCTGGGAACCCCTGGGTGGGCTGGAGTAGTGAGACAGAGGGCCTGGAGCTCTGCTGGGAGTGCTGGACAGCAAGTGTGGTGCTCCTGGGGGCTCTGGGAGCCCCTGGGTGGGCTGGAGGAGTGAGATAGAGGGCCTGGAGCTCTGCTGGGAGTGCTGGACAGCAAGTTTGGGGCTCATGGGGGCTCTGGGAGCCCCTGGGTGGGATGGAGGAGTGTTAGAGAGGGCCTGGAGCTCTGCAGGTAGTGCTAGACAGCAAGTGTGGGGCTCCTGGGGGCTCTGGGAGCCCCTGGGTGGGCTGGAGGAGTGAGACAGAGGGCCTGGAGCTCTGCTGAGAGTGCTGGACAGCAAGTATGGGGCGCCTGGGGGCTCTGGGAGCCCCTGGGTGGGCTGGAGGAGTGTGAGAGAGGGCCTGGAGCTCTGCTGGGAGTGCTGGACAGCAAGTGTGGGGCTCCTGGGGGCTCTGGGAGCCCCTGGGTGGCCTGGAGGAGTGTTAGAGAGGGCCTGGAGCTCTGCTGGGAGTGCTGGACAGCAAGTGTGGGGCTCCAGGGGGCTCTGGGTGCCCCTGGGTGGGCTGGAGGAGTGTTAGAGAGGGCCTGGAGCTCTGCTGGGAGTGCTGGACAGCAAGTGTGGGGCTCTGGGAGCCCCTGGGTGGGCTGGAGGAGTGAGATAGAGGGCCTGGAGCTCTGCAGGTATTGCTGGACAGCAAGTGTGGGGCTCCTGGGGGCTCTGGGAGCCCCTGGGTGGGCTGGAGGAGTGTTAGAGAGGGCCTGGAGCTCTGCAGGTAGTGCTGGACAGCAAGTGTGGGGCTCCTGGGGGCTCTGGGAACCCCTGGGTGGGCTGGAGGAGTGAGACAGAGGGCCTGGAGCTCTGCTGGGAGTGCTGGACAGCAAGTGTGGGGCTCCTGGGGGCTCTGGGAGCCCCTGGGTGGGCTGGAGGAGTGTGAGAGAGGGCCTGGAGCTCTGCTGGGAGTGCTGGACAGCAAAGGTCAGGCTCTGGGAGCCCCTGAGTCAGATGGAGGAGTGTTGTGAGAGAGGGCCTGGAGCTCTGCTGGGAGTGCTGGACAGCAAGTGTGGGGCTCTGGGAGCCCCTGGGTGGGCTGGAGGAGTGTTAGAGAGGCCCTGGAGCTCTGCTGGGAGTGCTGGACAGCAAAGGTCAGGCTCTGGGAGCCCCTGAGTCAGATGGAGGAGTGTTGTGAGAGAGGGCCTGGAGCTCTGCTGGGAGTGCTGGACAGCAAGTGTGGGTCTCTGGGAGCCCCTGGGTGGGCTGGAGGAGTGTTAGAGAGGCCCTGGAGCTCTGCAGGGAGTGCTGGACAGCAAGTGTGGGGCTGTGGGTGGCCCTGGGTCATATGGAGAAGTGTTAGAGAGGCCCTGGAGCTCTTCAGGGAGTGCTGGAGAGCAAAGGTCAGGCTCTGGGAGCCCCTAGGTCAGATGGAGGAGTGTTAGAGAGGGCCTGGAGCTCTGCAGGAAGTGCTGGACAGCAAAGGTCAGGCTCTGGGAGCCCCTGAGTCAGATGGAGGAGTGTTAGAGAGGGCCTGGAGCTCTGCAGGAAGTGCTGGACAGCAAAGGTCAGGCTCTGGGTGACCCTGGGTGGGCTGGAGGAGTGTGAGAGAGGGCCTGGAGCTCTGCTGGGAGTGCTGGACAGCAAGTGTGGGGCTCCTGGGGGCTCTGGGAGCCCCTGGGTGGGCTGGAGGAGTGTGAGAAAGGGCCTGGAGCTCTGCAGGTAGTGCTGGACAGCAAGTGTGGGGCTCCTGGGGGCTCTGGGAGCCCCTGGGTGGGCTGGAGGATTGTTAGAGAGGGCCTGGAGCTCTGCAGGTAGTGCTGGACAGCAAGTGTGGGGCTCCTGGGGGCTCTGGGAGCCCATGGGTGGGCTGGAGGAGTGTGAGAGAGGGCCTGGAGCTCTGCTGGGAGTGCTGGACAGCAAAGGTCAGGCTCTGGGAGCCCCTGGGTGGGCTGGAGGAGTGAGACAGAGGTCCTGGAGCTCTGCTGGGAGTGCTGGACAGCAAAGGTCAGGCTCTGGGAGCCCCTGGGTGGGCTGGAGGAGTGTTAGAGAGGGCCTGGAGCTCTGCAGGTATTGCTGGACAGCAAGTGTGGGGCTCTGGGAGCCCCTGGGTGGGCTGGAGGAGTGAGACAGAGGGCCTGGAGCTCTGCTGGGAGTGCTGGACAGCAAGTGTGGGGCTCCTGGGGGCTCTTGGAGCCCCTGGGTGGGCTGGAGGAGTGAGACAGAGGGCCTGGAGCTCTGCTGGGAGTGCTGGACAGCAAAGGTCAGGCTCTGGGAGCCCCTGGGTGGGCTGGAGGAGTGAGACAGAGGTCCTGGAGCTCTGCTGGGAGTGCTGGACAGCAAAGGTCAGGCTCTGGGAGCCCCTGGGTGGGCTGGAGGAGTGAGACAGAGGGCCTGGAGCTCTGCTGGGAGTGCTGGACAGCAAGTGTGGGGCTCATGGGGGCTCTGGGAGCCCCTGGGTGGGCTGGAGGATTGTTAGAGAGGGCCTGGAGCTCTGCAGGTAGTGCTGGACAGCAAGTGTGGGGCTCCTGGGGGCTCTGGGAGCCCATGGGTGGGCTGGAGGAGTGTGAGAGAGGGCCTGGAGCTCTGCTGGGAGTGCTGGACAGCAAAGGTCAGGCTCTGGGAGCCCCTGGGTGGGCTGGAGGAGTGAGACAGAGGTCCTGGAGCTCTGCTGGGAGTGCTGGACAGCAAAGGTCAGGCTCTGGGAGCCCCTGGGTGGGCTGGAGGAGTGTTAGAGAGGGCCTGGAGCTCTGCTGGTATTGCTGGACAGCAAGTGTGGGGCTCATGGGGGCTCTGGGAGCCCCTGGGTGGGCTGGAGGAGTGTGAGAGAGGGCCTGGAGCTCTGCTGGGAGTGCTGGACAGCAAGTGTGGGGCTCCTGGGGGCTCTGGGAGCCCCTGGGTGGGCTGGAGGAGTGTGAGAGAGGGCCTGGAGCTCTGCTGGGAGTGCTGGACAGCAAGTGTGGGGCTCATGGGGGCTCTGGGAGCCCCTGGGTGGGCTGGAGGAGTGTTAGAGAGGGCCTGGAGCTCTGCAGGTAGTACTGGACAGCAAGTGTGGGGCTCCTGGGGGCTCTGGGAGCCCCTGGGTGGGCTGGAGGAGTGTGAGAGAGGGCCTGGAGCTCTGCTGGGAGTGCTGGACAGCAAGTGTGGGGCTCCTGGGGGCTCTGGGAGCCCCTGGGTGGGCTGGAGGAGTGTGAGAGAGGGCCTGGAGCTCTGCTGGGAGTGCTGGACAGCAAAGGTCAGGCTCTGGGAGCCCCTGGGTGGGCTGGAGGAGTGAGACAGAGGTCCTGGAGCTCTGCTGGGAGTGCTGGACAGCAAAGGTCAGGCTCTGGGAGCCCCTGGGTGGGCTGGATAAGTGTTAGAGAGGGCCTGGAGCTCTGCAGGTATTGCTGGACAGCAAGTGTGGGGCTCCTGGGGGCTCTGGGAACCCCTGGGTGGGCTGGAGTAGTGAGACAGAGGGCCTGGAGCTCTGCTGGGAGTGCTGGACAGCAAGTGTGGTGCTCCTGGGGGCTCTGGGAGCCCCTGGGTGGGCTGGAGGAGTGTGAGAGAGGGCCTGGAGCTCTGCTGGGAGTGCTGGACAGCAAGTTTGGGGCTCATGGGGGCTCTGGGAGCCCCTGGGTGGGATGGAGGAGTATTAGAGAGGGCCTGGAGCTCTGCAGGTAGTGCTAGACAGCAAGTGTGGGGCTCCTGGGGGCTCTGGGAGCCCCTGGGTGGGCTGGAGGAGTGAGACAGAGGGCCTGGAGCTCTGCTGGGAGTGCTGGACAGCAAGTATGGGGCTCCTGGGGGCTCTGGGAGCCCCTGGGTGGGCTGGAGGAGTGTGAGAGAGGGCCTGGAGCTCTGCTGGGAGTGCTGGACAGCAAGTGTGGGGCTCCTGGGGGCTCTGGGAGCCCCTGGGTGGGCTGGAGGAGTGTTAGAGAGGGCCTGGAGCTCTGCTGGGAGTGCTGGACAGCAAGTGTGGGGCTCTGGGAGCCCCTGGGTGGGCTGGAGGGGTGTTAGAGAGGCCCTGGAGCTCTGCAGGGAGTGCTGGACAGCAAGTGTGGGGCTCTGGGTGGCCCTGGGTCGGATGGAGAAGTGTTAGAGAGGCCCTGGAGCTCTTCAGGGAGTGCTGGAGAGCAAAGGTCAGGCTCTGGGAGCCCCTAGGTCAGATGGAGGAGTGTTAGAGAGGGCCTGGAGCTCTACAGGAAGTGCTGGACAGCAAAGGTCAGGCTCTGGGAGCCCCTGGGTGGGCTGGAGGAGTGTGAGAGAGGGCCTGGAGCTCTGCTGGGAGTGCTGGACAGCAGGTGTGGGGCTCCTGGGGGCTCTGGGAGCCCCTGGGTGGGCTGGAGGACTGTGAGAGAGGGCCTGGAGCTCTGCTGGGAGTGCTGGACAGCAAAGGTAAGGCTCTGGGAGCCCCTGGGTGGGCTGGAGGAGTGTTAGAGAGGGCCTGGAGCTCTGCAGGTAGTGCTGGACAGCAAGTGTGGGGCTCCTGGGGGCTCTGGGAGCCCCTGGGTGGGCTGGAGGAGTGTGAGAGAGGGCCTGGAGCTCTGCTGGGAGTGCTGGACAGCAAAGGTCAGGCTCTGGGAGCCCCTGGGTGGGCTGGAGGAGTGTTAGAGAGGGCCTGGAGCTCTGCTGGGAGTGCTGGACAGCAAGTGTGGGGCTCTGGGTGGCCCTGGGTCATATGGAGAAGTGTTAGAGAGGGCCTGGAGCTCTTCAGGGAGTGCTGGAGAGCAAAGGTCAGGCTCTGGGAGCCCCTAGGTCAGATGGAGGAGTGTTAGAGAGGGCCTGGAGCTCTGCTGGGAGTGCTGGACAGCAAGTGTGGGGCTCCTGGGGGCTCTGGGAGCCCCTGGGTGGGCTGGAGGAGTGAGATAGAGGGCCTGGAGCTCTGCAGGTATTGCTGGACAGCAAGTGTGGGGCTCCTGGGGGCTCTGGGAACCCCTGGGTGGGCTGGAGGAGTGAGACAGAGGGCCTGGAGCTCTGCTGGGAGTGCTGGACAGCAAAGGTAAGGCTCTGGGAGCCCCTGGGTGGGCTGGAGGAGTGTTAGAGAGGGCCTGGAGCTCTGCTGGGAGTGCTGGACAGCAAGTGTGGGGCTCTGGGAGCCCCTGGGTGGGCTGGAGGGGTGTTAGAGAGGCCCTGGAGCTCTGCAGGGAGTGCTGGACAGCAAGTGTGGGGCTCTGGGTGGCCCTGGGTCGGATGGAGAAGTGTTAGAGAGGCCCTGGAGCTCTTCAGGGAGTGCTGGAGAGCAAAGGTCAGGCTCTGGGAGCCCCTAGGTCAGATGGAGGAGTGTTAGAGAGGGCCTGGAGCTCTACAGGAAGTGCTGGACAGCAAAGGTCAGGCTCTGGGAGCCCCTGGGTGGGCTGGAGGAGTGTGAGAGAGGGCCTGGAGCTCTGCTGGGAGTGCTGGACAGCAGGTGTGGGGCTCCTGGGGGCTCTGGGAGCCCCTGGGTGGGCTGGAGGACTGTGAGAGAGGGCCTGGAGCTCTGCTGGGAGTGCTGGACAGCAAAGGTAAGGCTCTGGGAGCCCCTGGGTGGGCTGGAGGAGTGTTAGAGAGGGCCTGGAGCTCTGCAGGTAGTGCTGGACAGCAAGTGTGGGGCTCCTGGGAGCTCTGGGAGCCCCTGGGTGGGCTGGAGGAGTGTGAGAGAGGGCCTGGAGCTCTGCTGGGAGTGCTGGACAGCAAAGGTCAGGCTCTGGGAGCCCCTGGGTGGGCTGGAGGAGTGTTAGAGAGGGCCTGGAGCTCTGCTGGGAGTGCTGGACAGCAAGTGTGGGGCTCTGGGTGGCCCTGGGTCATACGGAGAAGTGTTAGAGAGGGCCTGGAGCTCTTCAGGGAGTGCTGGAGAGCAAAGGTCAGGCTCTGGGAGCCCCTAGGTCAGATGGAGGAGTGTTAGAGAGGGCCTGGAGCTCTGCAGGAAGTCCTGGACAGCAAAGGTCAGGCTCTGGGTGACCCTGGGTGGGCTGGAGGAGTGAGACAGAGGGCCTGGAGCTCTGCTGGGAGTGCTGGACATCAAGTGTGGGGCTCCTGGGGTCTCTGGGAGCCCCTGGGTGGGCTGGAGGAGTGTTAGAGAGGGCCTGGAGCTCTGCAGGTAGTGCTGGACAGCAAGTGTGGGGCTCCTGGGGGCACTGGGAGCCCCTGGGTGGGCTGGAGGAGTGAGACAGAGGGCCTGGAGCTCTGCTGGGAGTGCTGGACAGCAAGTGTGGGGCTCCTGGGGGCTCTGGGAGCCCCTGGGTGGGCTGGAGGAGTGTGAGAGAGGGCCTGGAGCTCTGCAGGTAGTGCTGGACAGCAAGTGTGGGGCTCCTGGGGGCTCTGGGAGCCCCTGGGTGGGCTGGAGGATTGTTAGAGAGGGCCTGGAGCTCTGCAGGTAGTGCTGGACAGCAAGTGTGGGGCTCCTGGGGGCTCTGGGAGCCCATGGGTGGGCTGGAGGAGTGTGAGAGAGGGCCTGGAGCTCTGCTGGGAGTGCTGGACAGCAAAGGTCAGGCTCTGGGAGCCCCTGGGTGGGCTGGAGGAGTGAGACAGAGGTCCTGGAGCTCTGCTGGGAGTGCTGGACAGCAAAGGTCAGGCTCTGGGAGCCCCTGGGTGGGCTGGAGGAGTGTTAGAGAGGGCCTGGAGCTCTGCAGGTATTGCTGGACAGCAAGTGTGGGGCTCTGGGAGCCCCTGGGTGGGCTGGAGGAGTGAGACAGAGGGCCTGGAGCTCTGCTGGGAGTGCTGGACAGCAAGTGTGGGGCTCCTGGGGGCTCTGGGAGCCCCTGGGTGGGCTGGAGGAGTGTGAGAGAGGGTCTGGAGCTATGCTGGGAGTGCTGGACAGCAAGTGTGGGGCTCCTGGGGGCTCTGGGAGCCCCTGGGTGGCCTGGAGGAGTGTTAGAGAGGGCCTGGAGCTCTGCTGGGAGTGCTGGACAGCAAGTGTGGGGCTCTGGGAGCCCCTGGGTGGGCTGGATAAGTGTTAGAGAGGGCCTGGAGCTCTGCTGGGAGTGCTGGACAGCAAAGGTCAGGCTCTGGGAGCCCCTGGGTGGGCTGGAGGAGTGAGACAGAGGTCCTGGAGCTCTGCTGGGAGTGCTGGACAGCAAAGGTCAGGCTCTGGGAGCCCCTGGGTGGGCTGGAGGAGTGTTAGAGAGGGCCTGGAGCTCTGCAGGTATTGCTGGACAGCAAGTGTGGGGCTCTGGGAGCCCCTGGGTGGGCTGGAGGAGTGAGATAGAGGGCCTGGAGCTCTGCAGGTATTGCTGGACAGCAAGTGTGGGGCTCCTGGGGGCTCTGGGTCATATGGAGAAGTGTTAGAGAGGCCCTGGAGCTCTTCAGGGAGTGCTGGAGAGCAAAGGTCAGGCTCTGGGAGCCCCTGGGTGGGCTGGAGGAGTGTGAGAGAGGGCCTGGAGCTCTGCTGGGAGTGCTGGACAGCAAGTGTGGGGCTCATGGGGGCTCTGGGAGCCCCTGGGTGGGCTGGAGGAGTGTGAGAGAGGGTCTGGAGCTATGCTGGGAGTGCTGGACAGCAAGTGTGGGGCTCCTGGGGGCTCTGGGAGCCCCTGGGTGGGATGGAGGAGTGTTAGAGAGGGCCTGGAGCTCTGCTGGGAGTGCTGGACAGCAAGTGTGGGGCTCTGGGAGCCCCTGGGTGGGCTGGAGGAGTGAGATAGAGGGCCTGGAGCTCTGCAGGTATTGCTGGAAAGCAAGTGTGGGGCTCCTGGGGGCTCTGGGAGCCCCTGGGTGGGCTGGAGGAGTGAGACAGAGGGCCTGGAGCTCTGCTGGGAGTGCTGGACTGCAAGTGTGGGGCTCCTGGGGGCTCTGGGAGCCCCTGGGTGGGCTGGAGGAGTGTGAGAGAGGGCCTGGAGCTCTGCTGGGAGTGCTGGACAGCAAGTGTGGGGCTCATGGGGGCTCTGGGAGCCCCTGGGTGGGCTGGAGGAGTGTTAGAGAGGGCCTGGAGCTCTGCTGGGAGTGCTGGACAGCAAGTGGGGGGCTCTGGGAGCCCCTGGGTGGGCTGGAGGAGTGAGATAGAGGGCCTGGAGCTCTGCTGGGAGTGATGGACAGCAAGTGTGGGGCTCCTGGGGGCTCTGGGAGCCCCTGGGTGGGCTGGAGGAGTGAGACAGAGGGCCTGGAGCTCTGCTGGGAGTGCTGGACAGCAAAGGTCAGGCTCTGGGAGCCCCTGGGTGGGCTGGATAAGTGTTAGAGAGGGCCTGGAGCTCTGCAGGTATTGCTGGACAGCAAGTGTGGGGCTCCTGGGGGCTCTGGGAACCCCTGGGTGGGCTGGAGTAGTGAGACAGAGGGCCTGGAGCTCTGCTGGGAGTGCTGGACAGCAAGTGTGGTGCTCCTGGGGGCTCTGGGAGCCCCTGGGTGGGCTGGAGGAGTGTGAGAGAGGGCCTGGAGCTCTGCTGGGAGTGCTGGACAGCAAGTTTGGGGCTCATGGGGGCTCTGGGAGCCCCTGGGTGGGATGGAGGAGTATTAGAGAGGGCCTGGAGCTCTGCAGGTAGTGCTAGACAGCAAGTGTGGGGCTCCTGGGGGCTCTGGGAGCCCCTGGGTGGGCTGGAGGAGTGAGACAGAGGGCCTGGAGCTCTGCTGGGAGTGCTGGACAGCAAGTATGGGGCTCCTGGGGGCTCTGGGAGCCCCTGGGTGGGCTGGAGGAGTGTGAGAGAGGGCCTGGAGCTCTGCTGGGAGTGCTGGACAGCAAGTGTGGGGCTCCTGGGGGCTCTGGGAGCCCCTGGGTGGCCTGGAGGAGTGTTAGAGAGGGCCTGGAGCTCTGCTGGGAGTGCTGGACAGCAAGTGTGGGGCTCCTGGGGGCTCTGGGTGCCCCTGGGTGGGCTGGAGGAGTGTTAGAGAGGGCCTGGAGCTCTGCTGGGAGTGCTGGACAGCAAGTGTGGGGCTCTGGGAGCCCCTGGGTGGGCTGGAGGAGTGAGATAGAGGGCCTGGAGCTCTGCAGGTATTGCTGGACAGCAAGTGTGGGGCTCCTGGGGGCTCTGGGAGCCCCTGGGTGGGCTGGAGGAGTGTTAGAGAGGGCCTGGAGCTCTGCAGGTAGTGCTGGACAGCAAGTGTGGGGCTCCTGGGGGCTCTGGGAACCCCTGGGTGGGCTGGAGGAGTGAGACAGAGGGCCTGGAGCTCTGCTGGGAGTGCTGGACAGCAAGTGTGGGGCTCCTGGGGGCTCTGGGAGCCCCTGGGTGGGCTGGAGGAGTGTGAGAGAGGGCCTGGAGCTCTGCTGGGAGTGCTGGACAGCAAGTGTGGGGCTCATGGGGGCTCTGGGAGCCCCTGGGTGGGCTGGAGGAGTGTTAGAGAGGGCCTGGAGCTCTGCTGGGAGTGCTGGACAGCAAAGGTCAGGCTCTGGGAGCCCCTGAGTCAGATGGAGGAGTGTTGTGAGAGAGGGCCTGGAGCTCTGCTGGGAGTGCTGGACAGCAAGTGTGGGGCTCTGGGAGCCCCTGGGTGGGCTGGAGAAGTGTTAGAGAGGCCCTGGAGCTCTTCAGGGAGTGCTGGAGAGCAAAGGTCAGGCTATGGGTGGGCTGGAGGAGTGTGAGAGAGGGCCTGGAGCTCTGCTGGGAGTGCTGGACAGCAAGTGTGGGGCTCCTGGGGGCTCTGGGAGCCCCTGGGTGGGCTGGAGGAGTGTGAGAGAGGGCCTGGAGCTCTGCAGGTAGTGCTGGACAGCAAGTGTGGGGCTCCTGGGGGCTCTGGGAGCCCCTGGGTGGGCTGGAGGATTGTTAGAGAGGGCCTGGAGCTCTGCAGGTAGTGCTGGACAGCAAGTGTGGGGCTCCTGGGGGCTCTGGGAGCCCATGGGTGGGCTGGAGGAGTGTGAGAAAGGGCCTGGAGCTCTGCTGGGAGTGCTGGACAGCAAAGGTCAGGCTCTGGGAGCCCCTGGGTGGGCTGGAGGAGTGAGACAGAGGTCCTGGAGCTCTGCTGGGAGTGCTGGACAGCAAAGGTCAGGCTCTGGGAGCCCCTGGGTGGGCTGGATGAGTGTTAGAGAGGGCCTGGAGCTCTGCAGGTATTGCTGGACAGCAAGTGTGGGGCTCTGGGAGCCCCTGGGTGGGCTGGAGGAGTGAGACAGAGGGCCTGGAGCTCTGCTGGGAGTGCTGGACAGCAAGTGTGGGGCTCCTGGGGGCTCTGGGAGCCCCTGGGTGGGCTGGAGGAGTGTGAGAGAGGGCCTGGAGCTCTGCTGGGAGTGCTGGACAGCAAAGGTCAGGCTGTGGGAGCCCCTGGGTGGGCTGGAGGAGTGAGACAGAGGTCCTGGAGCTCTGCTGGGAGTGCTGGACAGCCAAGGTCAGGCTCTGGGAGCCCCTGGGTGGGCTGGATAAGTGTTAGAGAGGGCCTGGAGCTCTGCAGGTATTGCTGGACAGCAAGTGTGGGGCTCCTGGGGGCTCTGGGAACCCCTGGGTGGGCTGGAGTAGTGAGACAGAGGGCCTGGAGCTCTGCTGGGAGTGCTGGACAGCAAGTGTGGGGCTCCTGGGGGCTCTGGGAGCCCCTGGGTGGGCTGGAGGAGTGTGAGAGAGGGCCTGGAGCTCTGCAGGTAGTGCTGGACAGCAAGTGTGGGGCTCCTGGGGGCTCTGGGAGCCCCTGGGTGGGCTGGAGGATTGTTAGAGAGGGCCTGGAGCTCTGCAGGTAGTGCTGGACAGCAAGTGTGGGGCTCCTGGGGGCTCTGGGAGCCCATGGGTGGGCTGGAGGAGTGTGAGAAAGGGCCTGGAGCTCTGCTGGGAGTGCTGGACAGCAAAGGTCAGGCTCTGGGAGCCCCTGGGTGGGCTGGAGGAGTGACACAGAGGTCCTGGAGCTCTGCTGGGAGTGCTGGACAGCAAAGGTCAGGCTCTGGGAGCCCCTGGGTGGGCTGGATGAGTGTTAGAGAGGGCCTGGAGCTCTGCAGGTATTGCTGGACAGCAAGTGTGGGGCTCTGGGAGCCCCTGGGTGGGCTGGAGGAGTGAGACAGAGGGCCTGGAGCTCTGCTGGGAGTGCTGGACAGCAAGTGTGGGGCTCCTGGGGGCTCTGGGAGCCCCTGGGTGGGCTGGAGGAGTGTGAGAGAGGGCCTGGAGCTCTGCTGGGAGTGCTGGACAGCAAAGGTCAGGCTGTGGGAGCCCCTGGGTGGGCTGGAGGAGTGAGACAGAGGTCCTGGAGCTCTGCTGGGAGTGCTGGACAGCCAAGGTCAGGCTCTGGGAGCCCCTGGGTGGGCTGGATAAGTGTTAGAGAGGGCCTGGAGCTCTGCAGGTATTGCTGGACAGCAAGTGTGGGGCTCCTGGGGGCTCTGGGAACCCCTGGGTGGGCTGGAGTAGTGAGACAGAGGGCCTGGAGCTCTGCTGGGAGTGCTGGACAGCAAGTGTGGGGCTCCTGGGGGCTCTGGGAGCCCCTGGGTGGGCTGGAGGAGTGTGAGAGAGGGCCTGGAGCTCTGCTGGGAGTGCTGGACAGCAAGTGTGGGGCTCATGGGGGCTCTGGGAGCCCCTGGGTGGGCTGGAGGAGTGTGAGAGAGGGTCTGGAGCTATGCTGGGAGTGCTGGACAGCAAGTGTGGGGCTCATGGGGGCTCTGGGAGCCCCTGGGTGGGCTGGAGGAGTGTGAGAGAGGGTCTGGAGCTATGCTGGGAGTGCTGGACAGCAAGTGTGGGGCTCCTGGGGGCTCTGGGAGCCCCTGGGTGGGATGGAGGAGTGTTAGAGAGGGCCTGGAGCTCTGCTGGGAGTGCTGGACAGCAAGTGTGGGGCTCTGGGAGCCCCTGGGTGGGCTGGAGGAGTGAGATAGAGGGCCTGGAGCTCTGCAGGTATTGCTGGACAGCAAGTGTGGGGCTCCTGGGGGCTCTGGGAGCCCCTGGGTGGGCTGGAGGAGTGAGACAGAGGGCCTGGAGCTCTGCTGGGAGTGCTGGACTGCAAGTGTGGGGCTCCTGGGGGCTCTGGGAGCCCCTGGGTGGGCTGGAGGAGTGAGACAGAGGGCCTGGAGCTCTGCTGGGAGTGCTGGACAGCAAGTGTGGGGCTCCTGGGGGCTCTGGGAGCCCCTGGGTGGGCTGGAGGAGTGAGACAGAGGGCCTGGAGCTCTGCTGGGAGTGCTGGACAGCAAAGGTCAGGCTCTGGGAGCCCCTGGGTGTGCTGGAGGAGTGAGACAGAGGTCCTGGAGCTCTGCTGGGAGTGCTGGACAGCAAAGGTCAGGCTCTGGGAGCCCCTGGGTGGGCTGGAGGAGTGTTAGAGAGGGCCTGGAGCTCTGCAGGTAGTGCTGGACAGCAAGTGTGGGGCTCCTGGCGGCTCTGGGAACCCCTGGGTGGGCTGGAGGAGTGAGACAGAGGGCCTGGAGCTCTGCTGGGAGTGCTGGACAGCAAGTGTGGGGCTCCTGGGGGCTCTGGGAGCCCCTGGGTGGGCTGGAGGAGTGTGAGAGAGGGCCTGGAGCTCTGCTGGGAGTGCTGGACAGCAAGTGTGGGGCTCATGGGGGCTCTGGGAGCCCCTGGGTGGGCTGGAGGAGTGTTAGAGAGGGCCTGGAGCTCTGCTGGGAGTGCTGGACAGCAAAGGTCAGGCTCTGGGAGCCCCTGAGTCAGATGGAGGAGTGTTGTGAGAGAGGGCCTGGAGCTCTGCTGGGAGTGCTGGACAGCAAGTGTGGGGCTCTGGGAGCCCCTGGGTGGGCTGGAGGAGTGTTAGAGAGGCCCTGGAGCTCTGCAGGGAGTGCTGGACAGCAAGTGTGGGGCTGTGGGTGGCCCTGGGTCATATGGAGAAGTGTTAGAGAGGCCCTGGAGCTCTTCAGGGAGTGCTGGAGAGCAAAGGTCAGGCTCTGGGAGCCCCTAGGTCAGATGGAGGAGTGTTAGAGAGGGCCTGGAGCTCTGCAGGAAGTGCTGGACAGCAAAGGTCAGGCTCTGGGAGCCCCTGAGTCAGATGGAGGAGTGTTAGAGAGGGCCTGGAGCTCTGCAGGAAGTGCTGGACAGCAAAGGTCAGGCTCTGGGTGACCCTGGGTGGGCTGGAGGAGTGTGAGAGAGGGCCTGGAGCTCTGCTGGGAGTGCTGGACAGCAAGTGTGGGGCTCCTGGGGGCTCTGGGAGCCCCTGGGTGGGCTGGAGGAGTGTGAGAGAGGGCCTGGAGCTCTGCTGGGAGTGCTGGACAGCAAGTGTGGGGCTCCTGGGGGCTCTGGGAGCCCCTGGGTGGGCTGGAGGAGTGAGACAGAGGGCCTGGAGCTCTGCTGGGAGTGCTGGACAGCAAGTGTGGGGCTCCTGGGGGCTCTGGGAGCCCCTGGGTGGGCTGGATGAGTGTTAGAGAGGGCCTGGAGCTCTGCAGGTAGTGCTGGACAGCAAGTGTGGGGCTCCTGGGGGCTCTGGGAGCCCCAGGGTGGGCTGGAGGACTGTGAGAGAGGGCCTGGAGCTCTGCTGGGAGTGCTGGACAGCAAAGGTCAGGCTCTGGGAGCCCCTGGGTGGGCTGGAGGAGTGTTAGAGAGGGCCTGGAGCTCTGCAGGTATTGCTGGACAGCAAGTGTGGGGCTCTGGGAGCCCCTGGGTGGGCTGGAGGAGTGAGATAGAGGGCCTGGAGCTCTGCAGGTATTGCTGGACAGCAAGTGTGGGGCTCCTGGGGGCTCTGGGTCATATGGAGAAGTGTTAGAGAGGCCCTGGAGCTCTTCAGGGAGTGCTGGAGAGCAAAGGTCAGGCTCTGGGAGCCCCTGGGTGGGCTGGAGGAGTGAGATAGAGGGCCTGGAGCTCTGCTGGGAGTGCTGGACAGCAAGTGTGGGGCTCCTGGGGGCTCTGGGAGCCCCTGGGTGGGCTGGAGGAGTGTGAGAGAGGGCCTGGAGCTCTGCTGGGAGTGCTGGACAGCAAAGGTCAGGCTCTGGGAGCCCCTGGGTGGGCTGGATAAGTGTTAGAGAGGGCCTGGAGCTCTGCAGGTATTGCTGGACAGCAAGTGTGGGGCTCCTGGGGGCTCTGGGAGCCCCTGGGTGGGCTGGAGGAGTGTGAGAGAGGGCCTGGAGCTCTGCTGGGAGTGCTGGACAGCAAGTGTGGGGCTCATGGGGGCTCTGGGAGCCCCTGGGTGGGCTGGAGGAGTGTGAGAGAGGGTCTGGAGCTATGCTGGGAGTGCTGGACAGCAAGTGTGGGGCTCCTGGGGGCTCTGGGAGCCCCTGGGTGGGATGGAGGAGTGTTAGAGAGGGCCTGGAGCTCTGCTGGGAGTGCTGGACAGCAAGTGTGGGGCTCTGGGAGCCCCTGGGTGGGCTGGAGGAGTGAGATAGAGGGCCTGGAGCTCTGCAGGTATTGCTTGACAGCAAGTGTGGGGCTCCTGGGGGCTCTGGGAGCCCCTGGGTGGGCTGGAGGAGTGAGACAGAGGGCCTGGAGCTCTGCTGGGAGTGCTGGACTGCAAGTGTGGGGCTCCTGGGGGCTCTGGGAGCCCCTGGGTGGGCTGGAGGAGTGAGACAGAGGGCCTGGAGCTCTGCAGGTAGTGCTGGACAGCAAGTGTGGGGCTCCTGGGGGCTCTGGGAACCCCTGGGTGGGCTGGAGGAGTGAGATAGAGGGCCTGGAGCTCTGCTGGGAGTGCTGGACAGCAAGTGTGGGGCTCCTGGGGGCTCTGGGAGCCCCTGGGTGGGCTGGAGGAGTGTGAGAGAGGGCCTGGAGCTCTGCTGGGAGTGCTGGACAGCAAGTGTGGGGCTCATGGGGGCTCTGGGAGCCCCTGGGTGGGCTGGAGGAGTGTTAGAGAGGGCCTGGAGCTCTGCTGGGAGTGCTGGACAGCAAAGGTCAGGCTCTGGGAGCCCCTGAGTCAGATGGAGGAGTGTTGTGAGAGAGGGCCTGGAGCTCTGCTGGGAGTGCTGGACAGCAAGTGTGGGGCTCTGGGAGCCCCTGGGTAGGCTGGAGGAGTGTTAGAGAGGCCCTGGAGCTCTGCAGGGAGTGCTGGACAGCAAGTGTGGGGCTCTGGGTGGCCCTGGGTCATATGGAGAAGTGTTAGAGAGGCCCTGGAGCTCTTCAGGGAGTGCTGGAGAGCAAAGGTCAGGCTCTGGGAGCCCCTAGGTCAGATGGAGGAGTGTTAGAGAGGGCCTGGAGCTCTGCAGGAAATGCTGGACAGCAAAGGTCAGGCTCTGGGTGACCCTGGGTGGGCTGGAGGAGTGTTAGAGAGGGCCTGGAGCTCTGCTGGGAGTGCTGGACAGCAAGTGGGGGGCTCTGGGAGCCCCTGGGTGGGCTGGAGGAGTGAGATAGAGGGCCTGGAGCTCTGCTGGGAGTGCTGGACAGCAAGTGTGGGGCTCCTGGGGGCTCTGGGAGCCCCTGGGTGGGCTGGAGGAGTGAGACAGAGGGCCTGGAGCTCTGCTGGGAGTGCTGGACAGCAAGTGTGGGGCTCCTGGGGGCTCTGGGAGCCCCTGGGTGGGCTGGAGGAGTGTGAGAGAGGGCCTGGAGCTCTGCTGGGAGTGCTGGACAGCAAAGGTCAGGCTGTGGGAGCCCCTGGGTGGGCTGGAGGAGTGAGACAGAGGTCCTGGAGCTCTGCTGGGAGTGCTGGACAGCCAAGGTCAGGCTCTGGGAGCCCCTGGGTGGGCTGGATAAGTGTTAGAGAGGGCCTGGAGCTCTGCAGGTATTGCTGGACAGCAAGTGTGGGGCTCCTGGGGGCTCTGGGAACCCCTGGGTGGGCTGGAGTAGTGAGACAGAGGGCCTGGAGCTCTGCTGGGAGTGCTGGACAGCAAGTGTGGGGCTCCTGGGGGCTCTGGGAGCCCCTGGGTGGGCTGGAGGAGTGTGAGAGAGGGCCTGGAGCTCTGCTGGGAGTGCTGGACAGCAAGTGTGGGGCTCATGGGGGCTGTGGGAGCCCCTGGGTGGGCTGGAGGAGTGTGAGAGAGGGTCTGGAGCTATGCTGGGAGTGCTGGACAGCAAGTGTGGGGCTCCTGGGGGCTCTGAGAGCCCCTGGGTGGGATGGAGGAGTGTTAGAGAGGGCCTGGAGCTCTGCTGGGAGTGCTGGACAGCAAGTGTGGGGCTCTGGGAGCCCCTGGGTGGGCTGGAGGAGTGAGATAGAGGGCCTGGAGCTCTGCAGGTATTGCTGGACAGCAAGTGTGGGGCTCCTGGGGGCTCTGGGAGCCCCTGGGTGGGCTGGAGGAGTGAGACAGAGGGCCTGGAGCTCTGCTGGGAGTGCTGGACTGCAAGTGTGGGGCTCCTGGGGGCTCTGGGAGCCCCTGGGTGGGCTGGAGGAGTGAGACAGAGGGCCTGGAGCTCTGCTGGGAGTGCTGGACAGCAAGTGTGGGGCTCCTGGGGGCTCTGGGAGCCCCTGGGTGGGCTGGAGGAGTGAGACAGAGGGCCTGGAGCTCTGCTGGGAGTGCTGGACAGCAAAGGTCAGGCTCTGGGAGCCCCTGGGTGGGCTGGATGAGTGTTAGAGAGGGCCTGGAGCTCTGCAGGTATTGCTGGACAGCAAGTGTGGGGCTCTGGGAGCCCCTGGGTGGGCTGGAGGAGTGAGACAGAGGGCCTGGAGCTCTGCTGGGAGTGCTGGACAGCAAGTGTGGGGCTCCTGGGGGCTCTGGGAGCCCCTGGGTGGGCTGGAGGAGTGTGAGAGAGGGCCTGGAGCTCTGCTGGGAGTGCTGGACAGCAAAGGTCAGGCTGTGGGAGCCCCTGGGTGGGCTGGAGGAGTGAGACAGAGGTCCTGGAGCTCTGCTGGGAGTGCTGGACAGCCAAGGTCAGGCTCTGGGAGCCCCTGGGTGGGCTGGATAAGTGTTAGAGAGGGCCTGGAGCTCTGCAGGTATTGCTGGACAGCAAGTGTGGGGCTCCTGGGGGCTCTGGGAACCCCTGGGTGGGCTGGAGTAGTGAGACAGAGGGCCTGGAGCTCTGCTGGGAGTGCTGGACAGCAAGTGTGGGGCTCCTGGGGGCTCTGGGAGCCCCTGGGTGGGCTGGAGGAGTGTGAGAGAGGGCCTGGAGCTCTGCAGGTAGTGCTGGACAGCAAGTGTGGGGCTCCTGGGGGCTCTGGGAGCCCCTGGGTGGGCTGGAGGATTGTTAGAGAGGGCCTGGAGCTCTGCAGGTAGTGCTGGACAGCAAGTGTGGGGCTCCTGGGGGCTCTGGGAGCCCATGGGTGGGCTGGAGGAGTGTGAGAAAGGGCCTGGAGCTCTGCTGGGAGTGCTGGACAGCAAAGGTCAGGCTCTGGGAGCCCCTGGGTGGGCTGGAGGAGTGACACAGAGGTCCTGGAGCTCTGCTGGGAGTGCTGGACAGCAAAGGTCAGGCTCTGGGAGCCCCTGGGTGGGCTGGATGAGTGTTAGAGAGGGCCTGGAGCTCTGCAGGTATTGCTGGACAGCAAGTGTGGGGCTCTGGGAGCCCCTGGGTGGGCTGGAGGAGTGAGACAGAGGGCCTGGAGCTCTGCTGGGAGTGCTGGACAGCAAGTGTGGGGCTCCTGGGGGCTCTGGGAGCCCCTGGGTGGGCTGGAGGAGTGTGAGAGAGGGCCTGGAGCTCTGCTGGGAGTGCTGGACAGCAAAGGTCAGGCTGTGGGAGCCCCTGGGTGGGCTGGAGGAGTGAGACAGAGGTCCTGGAGCTCTGCTGGGAGTGCTGGACAGCCAAGGTCAGGCTCTGGGAGCCCCTGGGTGGGCTGGATAAGTGTTAGAGAGGGCCTGGAGCTCTGCAGGTATTGCTGGACAGCAAGTGTGGGGCTCCTGGGGGCTCTGGGAACCCCTGGGTGGGCTGGAGTAGTGAGACAGAGGGCCTGGAGCTCTGCTGGGAGTGCTGGACAGCAAGTGTGGGGCTCCTGGGGGCTCTGGGAGCCCCTGGGTGGGCTGGAGGAGTGTGAGAGAGGGCCTGGAGCTCTGCTGGGAGTGCTGGACAGCAAGTGTGGGGCTCATGGGGGCTCTGGGAGCCCCTGGGTGGGCTGGAGGAGTGTGAGAGAGGGTCTGGAGCTATGCTGGGAGTGCTGGACAGCAAGTGTGGGGCTCATGGGGGCTCTGGGAGCCCCTGGGTGGGCTGGAGGAGTGTGAGAGAGGGTCTGGAGCTATGCTGGGAGTGCTGGACAGCAAGTGTGGGGCTCCTGGGGGCTCTGGGAGCCCCTGGGTGGGATGGAGGAGTGTTAGAGAGGGCCTGGAGCTCTGCTGGGAGTGCTGGACAGCAAGTGTGGGGCTCTGGGAGCCCCTGGGTGGGCTGGAGGAGTGAGATAGAGGGCCTGGAGCTCTGCAGGTATTGCTGGACAGCAAGTGTGGGGCTCCTGGGGGCTCTGGGAGCCCCTGGGTGGGCTGGAGGAGTGAGACAGAGGGCCTGGAGCTCTGCTGGGAGTGCTGGACTGCAAGTGTGGGGCTCCTGGGGGCTCTGGGAGCCCCTGGGTGGGCTGGAGGAGTGAGACAGAGGGCCTGGAGCTCTGCTGGGAGTGCTGGACAGCAAGTGTGGGGCTCCTGGGGGCTCTGGGAGCCCCTGGGTGGGCTGGAGGAGTGAGACAGAGGGCCTGGAGCTCTGCTGGGAGTGCTGGACAGCAAAGGTCAGGCTCTGGGAGCCCCTGGGTGTGCTGGAGGAGTGAGACAGAGGTCCTGGAGCTCTGCTGGGAGTGCTGGACAGCAAAGGTCAGGCTCTGGGAGCCCCTGGGTGGGCTGGAGGAGTGTTAGAGAGGGCCTGGAGCTCTGCAGGTAGTGCTGGACAGCAAGTGTGGGGCTCCTGGCGGCTCTGGGAACCCCTGGGTGGGCTGGAGGAGTGAGACAGAGGGCCTGGAGCTCTGCTGGGAGTGCTGGACAGCAAGTGTGGGGCTCCTGGGGGCTCTGGGAGCCCCTGGGTGGGCTGGAGGAGTGTGAGAGAGGGCCTGGAGCTCTGCTGGGAGTGCTGGACAGCAAGTGTGGGGCTCATGGGGGCTCTGGGAGCCCCTGGGTGGGCTGGAGGAGTGTTAGAGAGGGCCTGGAGCTCTGCTGGGAGTGCTGGACAGCAAAGGTCAGGCTCTGGGAGCCCCTGAGTCAGATGGAGGAGTGTTGTGAGAGAGGGCCTGGAGCTCTGCTGGGAGTGCTGGACAGCAAGTGTGGGGCTCTGGGAGCCCCTGGGTGGGCTGGAGGAGTGTTAGAGAGGCCCTGGAGCTCTGCAGGGAGTGCTGGACAGCAAGTGTGGGGCTGTGGGTGGCCCTGGGTCATATGGAGAAGTGTTAGAGAGGCCCTGGAGCTCTTCAGGGAGTGCTGGAGAGCAAAGGTCAGGCTCTGGGAGCCCCTAGGTCAGATGGAGGAGTGTTAGAGAGGGCCTGGAGCTCTGCAGGAAGTGCTGGACAGCAAAGGTCAGGCTCTGGGAGCCCCTGAGTCAGATGGAGGAGTGTTAGAGAGGGCCTGGAGCTCTGCAGGAAGTGCTGGACAGCAAAGGTCAGGCTCTGGGTGACCCTGGGTGGGCTGGAGGAGTGTGAGAGAGGGCCTGGAGCTCTGCTGGGAGTGCTGGACAGCAAGTGTGGGGCTCCTGGGGGCTCTGGGAGCCCCTGGGTGGGCTGGAGGAGTGTGAGAGAGGGCCTGGAGCTCTGCTGGGAGTGCTGGACAGCAAGTGTGGGGCTCCTGGGGGCTCTGGGAGCCCCTGGGTGGGCTGGAGGAGTGAGACAGAGGGCCTGGAGCTCTGCTGGGAGTGCTGGACAGCAAGTGTGGGGCTCCTGGGGGCTCTGGGAGCCCCTGGGTGGGCTGGATGAGTGTTAGAGAGGGCCTGGAGCTCTGCAGGTAGTGCTGGACAGCAAGTGTGGGGCTCCTGGGGGCTCTGGGAGCCCCAGGGTGGGCTGGAGGACTGTGAGAGAGGGCCTGGAGCTCTGCTGGGAGTGCTGGACAGCAAAGGTCAGGCTCTGGGAGCCCCTGGGTGGGCTGGAGGAGTGTTAGAGAGGGCCTGGAGCTCTGCAGGTATTGCTGGACAGCAAGTGTGGGGCTCTGGGAGCCCCTGGGTGGGCTGGAGGAGTGAGATAGAGGGCCTGGAGCTCTGCAGGTATTGCTGGACAGCAAGTGTGGGGCTCCTGGGGGCTCTGGGTCATATGGAGAAGTGTTAGAGAGGCCCTGGAGCTCTTCAGGGAGTGCTGGAGAGCAAAGGTCAGGCTCTGGGAGCCCCTGGGTGGGCTGGAGGAGTGAGATAGAGGGCCTGGAGCTCTGCTGGGAGTGCTGGACAGCAAGTGTGGGGCTCCTGGGGGCTCTGGGAGCCCCTGGGTGGGCTGGAGGAGTGTGAGAGAGGGCCTGGAGCTCTGCTGGGAGTGCTGGACAGCAAAGGTCAGGCTCTGGGAGCCCCTGGGTGGGCTGGATAAGTGTTAGAGAGGGCCTGGAGCTCTGCAGGTATTGCTGGACAGCAAGTGTGGGGCTCCTGGGGGCTCTGGGAGCCCCTGGGTGGGCTGGAGGAGTGTGAGAGAGGGCCTGGAGCTCTGCTGGGAGTGCTGGACAGCAAGTGTGGGGCTCATGGGGGCTCTGGGAGCCCCTGGGTGGGCTGGAGGAGTGTGAGAGAGGGTCTGGAGCTATGCTGGGAGTGCTGGACAGCAAGTGTGGGGCTCCTGGGGGCTCTGGGAGCCCCTGGGTGGGATGGAGGAGTGTTAGAGAGGGCCTGGAGCTCTGCTGGGAGTGCTGGACAGCAAGTGTGGGGCTCTGGGAGCCCCTGGGTGGGCTGGAGGAGTGAGATAGAGGGCCTGGAGCTCTGCAGGTATTGCTTGACAGCAAGTGTGGGGCTCCTGGGGGCTCTGGGAGCCCCTGGGTGGGCTGGAGGAGTGAGACAGAGGGCCTGGAGCTCTGCTGGGAGTGCTGGACTGCAAGTGTGGGGCTCCTGGGGGCTCTGGGAGCCCCTGGGTGGGCTGGAGGAGTGAGACAGAGGGCCTGGAGCTCTGCAGGTAGTGCTGGACAGCAAGTGTGGGGCTCCTGGGGGCTCTGGGAACCCCTGGGTGGGCTGGAGGAGTGAGATAGAGGGCCTGGAGCTCTGCTGGGAGTGCTGGACAGCAAGTGTGGGGCTCCTGGGGGCTCTGGGAGCCCCTGGGTGGGCTGGAGGAGTGTGAGAGAGGGCCTGGAGCTCTGCTGGGAGTGCTGGACAGCAAGTGTGGGGCTCATGGGGGCTCTGGGAGCCCCTGGGTGGGCTGGAGGAGTGTTAGAGAGGGCCTGGAGCTCTGCTGGGAGTGCTGGACAGCAAAGGTCAGGCTCTGGGAGCCCCTGAGTCAGATGGAGGAGTGTTGTGAGAGAGGGCCTGGAGCTCTGCTGGGAGTGCTGGACAGCAAGTGTGGGGCTCTGGGAGCCCCTGGGTAGGCTGGAGGAGTGTTAGAGAGGCCCTGGAGCTCTGCAGGGAGTGCTGGACAGCAAGTGTGGGGCTCTGGGTGGCCCTGGGTCATATGGAGAAGTGTTAGAGAGGCCCTGGAGCTCTTCAGGGAGTGCTGGAGAGCAAAGGTCAGGCTCTGGGAGCCCCTAGGTCAGATGGAGGAGTGTTAGAGAGGGCCTGGAGCTCTGCAGGAAATGCTGGACAGCAAAGGTCAGGCTCTGGGTGACCCTGGGTGGGCTGGAGGAGTGTTAGAGAGGGCCTGGAGCTCTGCTGGGAGTGCTGGACAGCAAGTGGGGGGCTCTGGGAGCCCCTGGGTGGGCTGGAGGAGTGAGATAGAGGGCCTGGAGCTCTGCTGGGAGTGCTGGACAGCAAGTGTGGGGCTCCTGGGGGCTCTGGGAGCCCCTGGGTGGGCTGGAGGAGTGAGACAGAGGGCCTGGAGCTCTGCTGGGAGTGCTGGACAGCAAGTGTGGGGCTCCTGGGGGCTCTGGGAGCCCCTGGGTGGGCTGGAGGAGTGTGAGAGAGGGCCTGGAGCTCTGCTGGGAGTGCTGGACAGCAAAGGTCAGGCTGTGGGAGCCCCTGGGTGGGCTGGAGGAGTGAGACAGAGGTCCTGGAGCTCTGCTGGGAGTGCTGGACAGCCAAGGTCAGGCTCTGGGAGCCCCTGGGTGGGCTGGATAAGTGTTAGAGAGGGCCTGGAGCTCTGCAGGTATTGCTGGACAGCAAGTGTGGGGCTCCTGGGGGCTCTGGGAACCCCTGGGTGGGCTGGAGTAGTGAGACAGAGGGCCTGGAGCTCTGCTGGGAGTGCTGGACAGCAAGTGTGGGGCTCCTGGGGGCTCTGGGAGCCCCTGGGTGGGCTGGAGGAGTGTGAGAGAGGGCCTGGAGCTCTGCTGGGAGTGCTGGACAGCAAGTGTGGGGCTCATGGGGGCTGTGGGAGCCCCTGGGTGGGCTGGAGGAGTGTGAGAGAGGGTCTGGAGCTATGCTGGGAGTGCTGGACAGCAAGTGTGGGGCTCCTGGGGGCTCTGAGAGCCCCTGGGTGGGATGGAGGAGTGTTAGAGAGGGCCTGGAGCTCTGCTGGGAGTGCTGGACAGCAAGTGTGGGGCTCTGGGAGCCCCTGGGTGGGCTGGAGGAGTGAGATAGAGGGCCTGGAGCTCTGCAGGTATTGCTGGACAGCAAGTGTGGGGCTCCTGGGGGCTCTGGGAGCCCCTGGGTGGGCTGGAGGAGTGAGACAGAGGGCCTGGAGCTCTGCTGGGAGTGCTGGACTGCAAGTGTGGGGCTCCTGGGGGCTCTGGGAGCCCCTGGGTGGGCTGGAGGAGTGAGACAGAGGGCCTGGAGCTCTGCTGGGAGTGCTGGACAGCAAGTGTGGGGCTCCTGGGGGCTCTGGGAGCCCCTGGGTGGGCTGGAGGAGTGAGACAGAGGGCCTGGAGCTCTGCTGGGAGTGCTGGACAGCAAAGGTCAGGCTCTGGGAGCCCGTGGGTGTGCTGGAGGAGTGAGACAGAGGTCCTGGAGCTCTGCTGGGAGTGCTGGACAGCAAAGGTCAGGCTCTGGGAGCCCCTGGGTGGGCTGGAGGAGTGTTAGAGAGGGCCTGGAGCTCTGCAGGTAGTGCTGGACAGCAAGTGTGGGGCTCCTGGCGGCTCTGGGAACCCCTGGGTGGGCTGGAGTAGTGAGACAGAGGGCCTGGAGCTCTGCTGGGAGTGCTGGACAGCAAGTGTGGGGCTCCTGGGGGCTCTGGGAGCCCCTGGGTGGGCTGGAGGAGTGTGAGAGAGGGCCTGGAGCTCTGCTGGGAGTGCTGGACAGCAAGTGTGGGGCTCATGGGGGCTCTGGGAGCCCCTGGGTGGGCTGGAGGAGTGTGAGAGAGGGTCTGGAGCTATGCTGGGAGTGCTGGACAGCAAGTGTGGGGCTCCTGGGGGCTCTGGGAGCCCCTGGGTGGGATGGAGGAGTGTTAGAGAGGGCCTGGAGCTCTGCTGGGAGTGCTGGACAGCAAGTGTGGGGCTCTGGGAGCCCCTGGGTGGGCTGGAGGAGTGAGATAGAGGGCCTGGAGCTCTGCAGGTATTGCTGGACAGCAAGTGTGGGGCTCCTGGGGGCTCTGGGAGCCCCTGGGTGGGCTGGAGGAGTGAGACAGAGGGCCTGGAGCTCTGCTGGGAGTGCTGGACTGCAAGTGTGGGGCTCCTGGGGGCTCTGGGAGCCCCTGGGTGGGCTGGAGGAGTGAGACAGAGGGCCTGGAGCTCTGCTGGGAGTGCTGGACAGCAAGTGTGGGGCTCCTGGGGGCTCTGGGAGCCCCTGGGTGGGCTGGAGGAGTGAGACAGAGGGCCTGGAGCTCTGCTGGGAGTGCTGGACAGCAAAGGTCAGGCTCTGGGAGCCCCTGGGTGTGCTGGAGGAGTGAGACAGAGGTCCTGGAGCTCTGCTGGGAGTGCTGGACAGCAAAGGTCAGGCTCTGGGAGCCCCTGGGTGGGCTGGAGGAGTGTTAGAGAGGGCCTGGAGCTCTGCAGGTAGTGCTGGACAGCAAGTGTGGGGCTCCTGGCGGCTCTGGGAACCCCTGGGTGGGCTGGAGGAGTGAGACAGAGGGCCTGGAGCTCTGCTGGGAGTGCTGGACAGCAAGTGTGGGGCTCCTGGGGGCTCTGGGAGCCCCTGGGTGGGCTGGAGGAGTGTGAGAGAGGGCCTGGAGCTCTGCTGGGAGTGCTGGACAGCAAGTGTGGGGCTCATGGGGGCTCTGGGAGCCCCTGGGTGGGCTGGAGGAGTGTTAGAGAGGGCCTGGAGCTCTGCTGGGAGTGCTGGACAGCAAAGGTCAGGCTCTGGGAGCCCCTGAGTCAGATGGAGGAGTGTTGTGAGAGAGGGCCTGGAGCTCTGCTGGGAGTGCTGGACAGCAAGTGTGGGGCTCTGGGAGCCCCTGGGTAGGCTGGAGGAGTGTTAGAGAGGCCCTGGAGCTCTGCAGGGAGTGCTGGACAGCAAGTGTGGGGCTCTGGGTGGCCCTGGGTCATATGGAGAAGTGTTAGAGAGGCCCTGGAGCTCTTCAGGGAGTGCTGGAGAGCAAAGGTCAGGCTCTGGGAGCCCCTAGGTCAGATGGAGGAGTGTTAGAGAGTGCCTGGAGCTCTGCAGGAAGTGCTGGACAGCAAAGGTCAGGCTCTGGGTGACCCTGGGTGGGCTGGAGGAGTGTTAGAGAGGGCCTGGAGCTCTGCTGGGAGTGCTGGACAGCAAGTGGGGGGCTCTGGGAGCCCCTGGGTGGGCTGGAGGAGTGAGATAGAGGGCCTGGAGCTCTGCTGGGAGTGCTGGACAGCAAGTGTGGGGCTCCTGGGGTCTCTGGGAGCCCCTGGGTGGGCTGGAGGAGTGTGAGAGAGGGCCTGGAGCTCTGCTGGGAGTGCTGGACAGCAAAGGTCAGGCTCTGGGAGCCCCTGGGTGGGCTGGAGGAGTGAGACAGAGGTCCTGGAGCTCTGCTGGGAGTGCTGGACAGCAAAGGTCAGGCTCTGGGAGCCCCTGGGTGGGCTGGATAAGTGTTAGAGAGGGCCTGGAGCTCTGCAGGTATTGCTGGACAGCAAGTGTGGGGCTCCTGGGGGCTCTGGGAACCCCTGGGTGGGCTGGAGGAGTGAGATAGAGGGCCTGGAGCTCTGCAGGTATTGCTGGACAGCAAGTGTGGGGCTCCTGGGGGCTCTGGGTCATATGGAGAAGTGTTAGAGAGGCCCTGGAGCTCTTCAGGGAGTGCTGGAGAGCAAAGGTCAGGCTCTGGGAGCCCCTGGGTGGGCTGGAGGAGTGAGATAGAGGGCCTGGAGCTCTGCTGGGAGTGCTGGACAGCAAGTGTGGGGCTCCTGGGGGCTCTGGGAGCCCCTGGGTGGGCTGGAGGAGTGTGAGAGAGGGCCTGGAGCTCTGCTGGGAGTGCTGGACAGCAAAGGTCAGGCTGTGGGAGCCCCTGGGTGGGCTGGAGGAGTGAGACAGAGGTCCTGGAGCTCTGCTGGGAGTGCTGGACAGCCAAGGTCAGGCTCTGGGAGCCCCTGGGTGGGCTGGATAAGTGTTAGAGAGGGCCTGGAGCTCTGCAGGTATTGCTGGACAGCAAGTGTGGGGCTCCTGGGGGCTCTGGGAGCCCCTGGGTGGGCTGGAGGAGTGTGAGAGAGGGCCTGGAGCTCTGCTGGGAGTGCTGGACAGCAAGTGTGGCGCTCATGGGGGCTCTGGGAGCCCCTGGGTGGGCTGGAGGAGTGTGAGAGAGGGTCTGGAGCTATGCTGGGAGTGCTGGACAGCAAGTGTGGGGCTCCTGGGGGCTCTGGGAGCCCCTGGGTGGGATGGAGGAGTGTTAGAGAGGGCCTGGAGCTCTGCTGGGAGTGCTGGACAGCAAGTGTGGGGCTCTGGGAGCCCCTGGGTGGGCTGGAGGAGTGAGATAGAGGGCCTGGAGCTCTGCAGGTATTGCTGGACAGCAAGTGTGGGGCTCCTGGGGGCTCTGGGAGCCCCTGGGTGGGCTGGAGGAGTGAGACAGAGGGCCTGGAGCTCTGCTGGGAGTGCTGGACTGCAAGTGTGGGGCTCCTGGGGGCTCTGGGAGCCCCTGGGTGGGCTGGAGGAGTGAGACAGAGGGCCTGGAGCTCTGCAGGTAGTGCTGGACAGCAAGTGTGGGGCTCCTGGGGGCTCTGGGAACCCCTGGGTGGGCTGGAGGAGTGAGACAGAGGGCCTGGAGCTCTGCTGGGAGTGCTGGACAGCAAGTGTGGGGCTCTGGGAGCCCCTGGGTGGGCTGGAGGAGTGAGATAGAGGGCCTGGAGCTCTGCAGGTATTGCTGGACAGCAAGTGTGGGGCTCCTGGGGGCTCTGGGAGCCCCTGGGTGGGCTGGAGGAGTGTTAGAGAGGGCCTGGAGCTCTGCAGGTAGTGCTGGACAGCAAGTGTGGGGCTCCTGGGGGCTCTGGGAACCCCTGGGTGGGCTGGAGGAGTGAGACAGAGGGCCTGGAGCTCTGCTGGGAGTGCTGGACAGCAAGTGTGGGGCTCCTGGGGGCTCTGGGAGCCCCTGGGTGGGCTGGAGGAGTGTGAGAGAGGGCCTGGAGCTCTGCTGGGAGTGCTGGACAGCAAGTGTGGGGCTCATGGGGGCTCTGGGAGCCCCTGGGTGGGCTGGAGGAGTGTTAGAGAGGGCCTGGAGCTCTGCTGGGAGTGCTGGACAGCAAAGGTCAGGCTCTGGGAGCCCCTGAGTCAGATGGAGGAGTGTTGTGAGAGAGGGCCTGGAGCTCTGCTGGGAGTGCTGGACAGCAAGTGTGGGGCTCTGGGAGCCCCTGGGTGGGCTGGAGGAGTGTTAGAGAGGCCCTGGAGCTCTGCAGGGAGTGCTGGACAGCAAGTGTGGGGCTCTGGGTGGCCCTGGGTCATATGGAGAAGTGTTAGAGAGGCCCTGGAGCTCTTCAGGGAGTGCTGGAGAGCAAAGGTCAGGCTCTGGGAGCCCCTGGGTGGGCTGGAGGAGTGAGATAGAGGGCCTGGAGCTCTGCTGGGAGTGCTGGACAGCAAGTGTGGGGCTCCTGGGGGCTCTGGGAACCCCTGGGTGGGCTGGAGGAGTGTGAGAGAGGGCCTGGAGCTCTGCTGGGAGTGCTGGACAGCAAGTGTGGGGCTCCTGGGGGCTCTAGGAGCCCCTGGGTGGGCTGGAGGAGTGTGAGAGAGGGCCTGGAGCTCTGCTGGGAGTGCTGGACAGCAAGTGTGGGGCTCATGGGGGCTCTGGGAGCCCCTGGGTGGGCTGGAGGAGTGTGAGAGAGGGTCTGGAGCTATGCTGGGAGTGCTGGACAGCAAGTGTGGGGCTCCTGGGGGCTCTGGGAGCCCCTGGGTGGGATGGAGGAGTGTTAGAGAGGGCCTGGAGCTCTGCTGGGAGTGCTGTACAGCAAGTGTGGGGCTCTGGGAGCCCCTGGGTGGGCTGGAGGAGTGAGATAGAGGGCCTGGAGCTCTGCAGGTATTGCTGGACAGCAAGTGTGGGGCTCCTGGGGGCTCTGGGAGCCCCTGGGTGGGCTGGAGGAGTGAGACAGAGGGCCTGGAGCTCTGCTGGGAGTGCTGGACTGCAAGTGTGGGGCTCCTGGGGGCTCTGGGAGCCCCTGGGTGGGCTGGAGGAGTGAGACAGAGGGCCTGGAGCTCTGCTGGGAGTGCTGGACAGCAAGTGTGGGGCTCCTGGGGGCTCTGGGAGCCCCTGGGTGGGCTGGAGGAGTGAGACAGAGGGCCTGGAGCTCTGCTGGGAGTGCTGGACAGCAAAGGTCAGGCTCTGGGAGCCCGTGGGTGTGCTGGAGGAGTGAGACAGAGGTCCTGGAGCTCTGCTGGGAGTGCTGGACAGCAAAGGTCAGGCTCTGGGAGCCCCTGGGTGGGCTGGAGGAGTGTTAGAGAGGGCCTGGAGCTCTGCAGGTAGTGCTGGACAGCAAGTGTGGGGCTCCTGGCGGCTCTGGGAACCCCTGGGTGGGCTGGAGTAGTGAGACAGAGGGCCTGGAGCTCTGCTGGGAGTGCTGGACAGCAAGTGTGGGGCTCCTGGGGGCTCTGGGAGCCCCTGGGTGGGCTGGAGGAGTGTGAGAGAGGGCCTGGAGCTCTGCTGGGAGTGCTGGACAGCAAGTGTGGGGCTCATGGGGGCTCTGGGAGCCCCTGGGTGGGCTGGAGGAGTGTGAGAGAGGGTCTGGAGCTATGCTGGGAGTGCTGGACAGCAAGTGTGGGGCTCCTGGGGGCTCTGGGAGCCCCTGGGTGGGATGGAGGAGTGTTAGAGAGGGCCTGGAGCTCTGCTGGGAGTGCTGGACAGCAAGTGTGGGGCTCTGGGAGCCCCTGGGTGGGCTGGAGGAGTGAGATAGAGGGCCTGGAGCTCTGCAGGTATTGCTGGACAGCAAGTGTGGGGCTCCTGGGGGCTCTGGGAGCCCCTGGGTGGGCTGGAGGAGTGAGACAGAGGGCCTGGAGCTCTGCTGGGAGTGCTGGACTGCAAGTGTGGGGCTCCTGGGGGCTCTGGGAGCCCCTGGGTGGGCTGGAGGAGTGAGACAGAGGGCCTGGAGCTCTGCTGGGAGTGCTGGACAGCAAGTGTGGGGCTCCTGGGGGCTCTGGGAGCCCCTGGGTGGGCTGGAGGAGTGAGACAGAGGGCCTGGAGCTCTGCTGGGAGTGCTGGACAGCAAAGGTCAGGCTCTGGGAGCCCCTGGGTGTGCTGGAGGAGTGAGACAGAGGTCCTGGAGCTCTGCTGGGAGTGCTGGACAGCAAAGGTCAGGCTCTGGGAGCCCCTGGGTGGGCTGGAGGAGTGTTAGAGAGGGCCTGGAGCTCTGCAGGTAGTGCTGGACAGCAAGTGTGGGGCTCCTGGCGGCTCTGGGAACCCCTGGGTGGGCTGGAGGAGTGAGACAGAGGGCCTGGAGCTCTGCTGGGAGTGCTGGACAGCAAGTGTGGGGCTCCTGGGGGCTCTGGGAGCCCCTGGGTGGGCTGGAGGAGTGTGAGAGAGGGCCTGGAGCTCTGCTGGGAGTGCTGGACAGCAAGTGTGGGGCTCATGGGGGCTCTGGGAGCCCCTGGGTGGGCTGGAGGAGTGTTAGAGAGGGCCTGGAGCTCTGCTGGGAGTGCTGGACAGCAAAGGTCAGGCTCTGGGAGCCCCTGAGTCAGATGGAGGAGTGTTGTGAGAGAGGGCCTGGAGCTCTGCTGGGAGTGCTGGACAGCAAGTGTGGGGCTCTGGGAGCCCCTGGGTAGGCTGGAGGAGTGTTAGAGAGGCCCTGGAGCTCTGCAGGGAGTGCTGGACAGCAAGTGTGGGGCTCTGGGTGGCCCTGGGTCATATGGAGAAGTGTTAGAGAGGCCCTGGAGCTCTTCAGGGAGTGCTGGAGAGCAAAGGTCAGGCTCTGGGAGCCCCTAGGTCAGATGGAGGAGTGTTAGAGAGTGCCTGGAGCTCTGCAGGAAGTGCTGGACAGCAAAGGTCAGGCTCTGGGTGACCCTGGGTGGGCTGGAGGAGTGTTAGAGAGGGCCTGGAGCTCTGCTGGGAGTGCTGGACAGCAAGTGGGGGGCTCTGGGAGCCCCTGGGTGGGCTGGAGGAGTGAGATAGAGGGCCTGGAGCTCTGCTGGGAGTGCTGGACAGCAAGTGTGGGGCTCCTGGGGTCTCTGGGAGCCCCTGGGTGGGCTGGAGGAGTGTGAGAGAGGGCCTGGAGCTCTGCTGGGAGTGCTGGACAGCAAAGGTCAGGCTCTGGGAGCCCCTGGGTGGGCTGGAGGAGTGAGACAGAGGTCCTGGAGCTCTGCTGGGAGTGCTGGACAGCAAAGGTCAGGCTCTGGGAGCCCCTGGGTGGGCTGGATAAGTGTTAGAGAGGGCCTGGAGCTCTGCAGGTATTGCTGGACAGCAAGTGTGGGGCTCCTGGGGGCTCTGGGAACCCCTGGGTGGGCTGGAGGAGTGAGATAGAGGGCCTGGAGCTCTGCAGGTATTGCTGGACAGCAAGTGTGGGGCTCCTGGGGGCTCTGGGTCATATGGAGAAGTGTTAGAGAGGCCCTGGAGCTCTTCAGGGAGTGCTGGAGAGCAAAGGTCAGGCTCTGGGAGCCCCTGGGTGGGCTGGAGGAGTGAGATAGAGGGCCTGGAGCTCTGCTGGGAGTGCTGGACAGCAAGTGTGGGGCTCCTGGGGGCTCTGGGAGCCCCTGGGTGGGCTGGAGGAGTGTGAGAGAGGGCCTGGAGCTCTGCTGGGAGTGCTGGACAGCAAAGGTCAGGCTGTGGGAGCCCCTGGGTGGGCTGGAGGAGTGAGACAGAGGTCCTGGAGCTCTGCTGGGAGTGCTGGACAGCCAAGGTCAGGCTCTGGGAGCCCCTGGGTGGGCTGGATAAGTGTTAGAGAGGGCCTGGAGCTCTGCAGGTATTGCTGGACAGCAAGTGTGGGGCTCCTGGGGGCTCTGGGAGCCCCTGGGTGGGCTGGAGGAGTGTGAGAGAGGGCCTGGAGCTCTGCTGGGAGTGCTGGACAGCAAGTGTGGCGCTCATGGGGGCTCTGGGAGCCCCTGGGTGGGCTGGAGGAGTGTGAGAGAGGGTCTGGAGCTATGCTGGGAGTGCTGGACAGCAAGTGTGGGGCTCCTGGGGGCTCTGGGAGCCCCTGGGTGGGATGGAGGAGTGTTAGAGAGGGCCTGGAGCTCTGCTGGGAGTGCTGGACAGCAAGTGTGGGGCTCTGGGAGCCCCTGGGTGGGCTGGAGGAGTGAGATAGAGGGCCTGGAGCTCTGCAGGTATTGCTGGACAGCAAGTGTGGGGCTCCTGGGGGCTCTGGGAGCCCCTGGGTGGGCTGGAGGAGTGAGACAGAGGGCCTGGAGCTCTGCTGGGAGTGCTGGACTGCAAGTGTGGGGCTCCTGGGGGCTCTGGGAGCCCCTGGGTGGGCTGGAGGAGTGAGACAGAGGGCCTGGAGCTCTGCAGGTAGTGCTGGACAGCAAGTGTGGGGCTCCTGGGGGCTCTGGGAACCCCTGGGTGGGCTGGAGGAGTGAGACAGAGGGCCTGGAGCTCTGCTGGGAGTGCTGGACAGCAAGTGTGGGGCTCCTGGGGGCTCTGGGAGCCCCTGGGTGGGCTGGAGGAGTGTGAGAGAGGGCCTGGAGCTCTGCTGGGAGTGCTGGACAGCAAGTGTGGGGCTCATGGGGGCTCTGGGAGCCCATGGGTGGGCTGGAGGAGTGTTAGAGAGGGCCTGGAGCTCTGCTGGGAGTGCTGGACAGCAAGTGTGGGGCTCTGGGAGCCCCTGGGTGGGCTGGAGGAGTGAGATAGAGGGCCTGGAGCTCTGCAGGTATTGCTGGACAGCAAGTGTGGGGCTCCTGGGGGCTCTGGGAGCCCCTGGGTGGGCTGGAGGAGTGTTAGAGAGGGCCTGGAGCTCTGCAGGTAGTGCTGGACAGCAAGTGTGGGGCTCCTGGGGGCTCTGGGAACCCCTGGGTGGGCTGGAGGAGTGAGACAGAGGGCCTGGAGCTCTGCTGGGAGTGCTGGACAGCAAGTGTGGGGCTCCTGGGGGCTCTGGGAGCCCCTGGGTGGGCTGGAGGAGTGTGAGAGAGGGCCTGGAGCTCTGCTGGGAGTGCTGGACAGCAAGTGTGGGGCTCATGGGGGCTCTGGGAGCCCCTGGGTGGGCTGGAGGAGTGTTAGAGAGGGCCTGGAGCTCTGCTGGGAGTGCTGGACAGCAAAGGTCAGGCTCTGGGAGCCCCTGAGTCAGATGGAGGAGTGTTGTGAGAGAGGGCCTGGAGCTCTGCTGGGAGTGCTGGACAGCAAGTGTGGGGCTCTGGGAGCCCCTGGGTGGGCTGGAGGAGTGTTAGAGAGGCCCTGGAGCTCTGCAGGGAGTGCTGGACAGCAAGTGTGGGGCTCTGGGTGGCCCTGGGTCATATGGAGAAGTGTTAGAGAGGCCCTGGAGCTCTTCAGGGAGTGCTGGAGAGCAAAGGTCAGGCTCTGGGAGCCCCTGGGTGGGCTGGAGGAGTGAGATAGAGGGCCTGGAGCTCTGCTGGGAGTGCTGGACAGCAAGTGTGGGGCTCCTGGGGGCTCTGGGAACCCCTGGGTGGGCTGGAGGAGTGTGAGAGAGGGCCTGGAGCTCTGCTGGGAGTGCTGGACAGCAAGTGTGGGGCTCTGGGAGCCCCTGGGTGGGCTGGAGGGGTGTTAGAGAGGCCCTGGAGCTCTGCAGGGAGTGCTGGACAGCAAGTGTGGGGCTCTGGGTGGCCCTGGGTCGGATGGAGAAGTGTTAGAGAGGCCCTGGAGCTCTTCAGGGAGTGCTGGAGAGCAAAGGTCAGGCTATGGGTGGGCTGGAGGAGTGTGAGAGAGGGCCTGGAGCTCTGCTGGGAGTGCTGGACAGCAAGTGTGGGGCTCCTGGGGGCTCTGGGAGCCCCTGGGTGGGCTGGAGGAGTGTGAGAGAGGGCCTGGAGCTCTGCAGGTAGTGCTGGACAGCAAGTGTGGGGCTCCTGGGGGCTCTGGGAGCCCCTGGGTGGGCTGGAGGATTGTTAGAGAGGGCCTGGAGCTCTTGAGGTAGTGCTGGACAGCAAGTGTGGGGCTCCTGGGGGCTCTGGGAGCCCATGGGTGGGCTGGAGGAGTGTGAGAGAGGGCCTGGAGCTCTGCTGGGAGTGCTGGACAGCAAAGGTCAGGCTCTGGGAGCCCCTAGGTGGGCTGGAGGAGTGAGACAGAGGTCCTGGAGCTCTGCTGGGAGTGCTGGACAGCAAAGGTCAGGCTCTGGGAGCCCCTGGGTGGGCTGGAGGAGTGTTAGAGAGGGCCTGGAGCTCTGCAGGTATTGCTGGACAGCAAGTGTGGGGCTCTGGGAGCCCCTGGGTGGGCTGGAGGAGTGAGACAGAGGGCCTGGAGCTCTGCTGGGAGTGCTGGACAGCAAGTGTGGGGCTCCTGGGGGCTCTGGGAGCCCCTGGGTGGGCTGGAGGAGTGTGAGAGAGGGCCTGGAGCTCTGCTGGGAGTGCTGGACAGCAAAGGTCAGGCTGTGGGAGCCCCTGGGTGGGCTGGAGGAGTGAGACAGAGGTCCTGGAGCTCTGCTGGGAGTGCTGGACAGCCAAGGTCAGGCTCTGGGAGCCCCTGGGTGGGCTGGATAAGTGTTAGAGAGGGCCTGGAGCTCTGCAGGTATTGCTGGACAGCAAGTGTGGGGCTCCTGGGGGCTCTGGGAACCCCTGGGTGGGCTGGAGTAGTGAGACAGAGGGCCTGGAGCTCTGCTGGGAGTGCTGGACAGCAAGTGTGGGGCTCCTGGGGGCTCTGGGAGCCCCTGGGTGGGCTGGAGGAGTGTGAGAGAGGGCCTGGAGCTCTGCTGGGAGTGCTGGACAGCAAGTGTGGGGCTCATGGGGGCTCTGGGAGCCCCTGGGTGGGCTGGAGGAGTGTGAGAGAGGGTCTGGAGCTATGCTGGGAGTGCTGGACAGCAAGTGTGGGGCTCCTGGTGGCTCTGGGAGCCCCTGGGTGGGCTGGAGGAGTGAGACAGAGGGCCTGGAGCTCTGCTGAGAGTGCTGGACAGCAAGTATGGGGCGCCTGGGGGCTCTGGGAGCCCCTGGGTGGGCTGGAGGAGTGTGAGAGAGGGCCTGGAGCTCTGCTGGGAGTGCTGGACAGCAAGTGTGGGGCTCCTGGGGGCTCTGGGAGCCCCTGGGTGGGCTGGAGGAGTGTTAGAGAGGGCCTGGAGCTCTGCAGGTAGTGCTGGACAGCAAGTGTGGGGCTCCTGGGGGCTCTGGGAACCCCTGGGTGGGCTGGAGGAGTGAGACAGAGGGCCTGGAGCTCTGCTGGGAGTGCTGGACAGCAAGTGTGGGGCTCCTGGGGGCTCTGGGAGCCCCTGGGTGGGCTGGAGGAGTGTGAGAGAGGGCCTGGAGCTCTGCTGGGAGTGCTGGACAGCAAAGGTCAGGCTCTGGGAGCCCCTGAGTCAGATGGAGGAGTGTTGTGAGAGAGGGCCTGGAGCTCTGCTGGGAGTGCTGGACAGCAAGTGTGGGGCTCTGGGAGCCCCTGGGTGGGCTGGAGGAGTGTTAGAGAGGCCCTGGAGCTCTGCAGGGAGTGCTGGACAGCAAGTGTGGGGCTCTGGGTGGCCCTGGGTCATATGGAGAAGTGTTAGAGAGGCCCTGGAGCTCTTCAGGGAGTGCTGGAGAGCAAAGGTCAGGCTCTGGGAGCCCCTAGGTCAGATGGAGGAGTGTTAGAGAGGGCCTGGAGCTCTGCAGGAAGTGCTGGACAGCAAAGGTCAGGCTCTGGGAGCCCCTGAGTCAGATGGAGGAGTGTTAGAGAGGGCCTGGAGCTCTGCAGGAAGAGCTGGACAGCAAAGGTCAGGCTCTGGGTGACCCTGGGTGGGCTGGAGGAGTGTTAGAGAGGCCCTGGAGCTCTGCAGGGAGTGCTGGACAGCAAGTGTGGGGCTCTGGGTGGCCCTGGGTCATATGGAAAAGTGTTAGAGAGGCCCTGGAGCTCTTCAGGGAGTGCTGGAGAGCAAAGGTCAGGCTCTGGGAGCCCCTAGGTCAGATGGAGGAGTGTTAGAGAGGGCCTGGAGCTCTGCAGGAAGTGCTGGACAGCAAAGGTCAGGCTCTGGGAGCCCCTGAGTCAGATGGAGGAGTGTTAGAGAGGGCCTGGAGCTCTGCAGGAAGTGCTGGACAGCAAAGGTCAGGCTCTGGGTGACCCTGGGTGGGCTGGAGGAGTGTTAGAGAGGGCCTGGAGCTCTGCTGGGAGTGCTGGACAGCAAGTGGTGGGCTCTGGGAGCCCCTGGGTGGGCTGGAGGAGTGAGATAGAGGGCCTGGAGCTCTGCTGGGAGTGCTGGACAGCAAGTGTGGGGCTCCTGGGGGCTCTGGGAGCCCCTGGGTGGGCTGGAGGAGTGTGAGAGAGGGCCTGGAGCTCTGCTGGGAGTGCTGGACAGCAAGTGTGGGGCTCCTGGGGGCTCTGTGAGCCCCTGGGTGGGCTGGAGGAGTGTTAGAGAGGGCCTGGAGCTCTGCAGGTAGTGCTGGACAGCAAGTGTGGGGCTCCTGGGGGCTCTGGGAGCCCCTGGGTGGGCTGGAGGAGTGAGACAGAGGGCCTAGAGCTCTGCTGGGAGTGCTGGACTGCAAGTGTGGGGCTCCTGGGGGCTCTGGGAGCCCCTGGGTGGGCTGGAGGAGTGAGACAGAGGGCCTGGAGCTCTGCTGGGAGTGCTGGACAGCAAGTGTGGGGCTCCTGGGGGCTCTGGGAGCCCCTGGGTGGGCTGGAGGAGTGTGAGAGAGGGCCTGGAGCTCTGCTGGGAGTGCTGGACAGCAAAGGTCAGGCTGTGGGAGCCCCTGGGTGGGCTGGAGGAGTGAGACAGAGGTCCTGGAGCTCTGCTGGGAGTGCTGGACAGCCAAGGTCAGGCTCTGGGAGCCCCTGGGTGGGCTGGATAAGTGTTAGAGAGGGCCTGGAGCTCTGCAGGTATTGCTGGACAGCAAGTGTGGGGCTCCTGGGGGCTCTGGGAACCCCTGGGTGGGCTGGAGTAGTGAGACAGAGGGCCTGGAGCTCTGCTGGGAGTGCTGGACAGCAAGTGTGGGGCTCCTGGGGGCTCTGGGAGCCCCTGGGTGGGCTGGAGGAGTGTGAGAGAGGGCCTGGAGCTCTGCTGGGAGTGCTGGACAGCAAGTGTGGGGCTCATGGGGGCTCTGGGAGCCCCTGGGTGGGCTGGAGGAGTGTGAGAGAGGGTCTGGAGCTATGCTGGGAGTGCTGGACAGCAAGTGTGGGGCTCCTGGGGGCTCTGGGAGCCCCTGGGTGGGATGGAGGAGTGTTAGAGAGGGCCTGGAGCTCTGCTGGGAGTGCTGGACAGCAAGTGTGGGGCTCTGGGAGCCCCTGGGTGGGCTGGAGGAGTGAGATAGAGGGCCTGGAGCTCTGCAGGTATTGCTGGACAGCAAGTGTGGGGCTCCTGGGGGCTCTGGGAGCCCCTGGGTGGGCTGGAGGAGTGAGACAGAGGGCCTGGAGCTCTGCTGGGAGTGCTGGACAGCAAGTGTGGGGCTCCTGGGGGCTCTGGGAGCCCCTGGGTGGGCTGGAGGAGTGAGACAGAGGGCCTGGAGCTCTGCTGGGAGTGCTGGACAGCAAAGGTCAGGCTCTGGGAGCCCCTGGGTGTGCTGGAGGAGTGAGACAGAGGTCCTGGAGCTCTGCTGGGAGTGCTGGACAGCAAAGGTCAGGCTCTGGGAGCCCCTGGGTGGGCTGGAGGAGTGTTAGAGAGGGCCTGGAGCTCTGCAGGTAGTGCTGGACAGCAAGTGTGGGGCTCCTGGCGGCTCTGGGAACCCCTGGGTGGGCTGGAGGAGTGAGACAGAGGGCCTGGAGCTCTGCTGGGAGTGCTGGACAGCAAGTGTGGGGCTCCTGGGGGCTCTGGGAGCCCCTGGGTGGGCTGGAGGAGTGTGAGAGAGGGCCTGGAGCTCTGCTGGGAGTGCTGGACAGCAAGTGTGGGGCTCATGGGGGCTCTGGGAGCCCCTGGGTGGGCTGGAGGAGTGTTAGAGAGGGCCTGGAGCTCTGCTGGGAGTGCTGGACAGCAAAGGTCAGGCTCTGGGAGCCCCTGAGTCAGATGGAGGAGTGTTGTGAGAGAGGGCCTGGAGCTCTGCTGGGAGTGCTGGACAGCAAGTGTGGGGCTCTGGGAGCCCCTGGGTAGGCTGGAGGAGTGTTAGAGAGGCCCTGGAGCTCTGCAGGGAGTGCTGGACAGCAAGTGTGGGGCTCTGGGTGGCCCTGGGTCATATGGAGAAGTGTTAGAGAGGCCCTGGAGCTCTTCAGGGAGTGCTGGAGAGCAAAGGTCAGGCTCTGGGAGCCCCTAGGTCAGATGGAGGAGTGTTAGAGAGGGCCTGGAGCTTTGCAGGAAGTGCTGGACAGCAAAGGTCAGGCTCTGGGTGACCCTGGGTGGGCTGGAGGAGTGTTAGAGAGGGCCTGGAGCTCTGCTGGGAGTGCTGGACAGCAAGTGGGGGGCTCTGGGAGCCCCTGGGTGGGCTGGAGGAGTGAGATAGAGGGCCTGGAGCTCTGCTGGGAGTGCTGGACAGCAAGTGTGGGGCTCCTGGGGGCTCTGGGAGCCCCTGGGTGGGCTGGAGGAGTGAGACAGAGGGCCTGGAGCTCTGCTGGGAGTGCTGGACAGCAAGTGTGGGGCTCCTGGGGGCTCTGGGAGCCCCTGGGTGGGCTGGAGGAGTGTGAGAGAGGGCCTGGAGCTCTGCTGGGAGTGCTGGACAGCAAAGGTCAGGCTCTGGGAGCCCCTGGGTGGGCTGGAGGAGTGAGACAGAGGTCCTGGAGCTCTGCTGGGAGTGCTGGACAGCAAAGGTCAGGCTCTGGGAGCCCCTGGGTGGGCTGGATAAGTGTTAGAGAGGGCCTGGAGCTCTGCAGGTATTGCTGGACAGCAAGTGTGGGGCTCCTGGGGGCTCTGGGAACCCCTGGGTGGGCTGGAGTAGTGAGACAGAGGGCCTGGAGCTCTGCTGGGAGTGCTGGACAGCAAGTGTGGTGCTCCTGGGGGCTCTGGGAGCCCCTGGGTGGGCTGGAGGAGTGAGATAGAGGGCCTGGAGCTCTGCTGGGAGTGCTGGACAGCAAGTTTGGGGCTCATGGGGGCTCTGGGAGCCCCTGGGTGGGATGGAGGAGTGTTAGAGAGGGCCTGGAGCTCTGCAGGTAGTGCTAGACAGCAAGTGTGGGGCTCCTGGGGGCTCTGGGAGCCCCTGGGTGGGCTGGAGGAGTGAGACAGAGGGCCTGGAGCTCTGCTGAGAGTGCTGGACAGCAAGTATGGGGCGCCTGGGGGCTCTGGGAGCCCCTGGGTGGGCTGGAGGAGTGTGAGAGAGGGCCTGGAGCTCTGCTGGGAGTGCTGGACAGCAAGTGTGGGGCTCCTGGGGGCTCTGGGAGCCCCTGGGTGGCCTGGAGGAGTGTTAGAGAGGGCCTGGAGCTCTGCTGGGAGTGCTGGACAGCAAGTGTGGGGCTCCAGGGGGCTCTGGGTGCCCCTGGGTGGGCTGGAGGAGTGTTAGAGAGGGCCTGGAGCTCTGCTGGGAGTGCTGGACAGCAAGTGTGGGGCTCTGGGAGCCCCTGGGTGGGCTGGAGGAGTGAGATAGAGGGCCTGGAGCTCTGCAGGTATTGCTGGACAGCAAGTGTGGGGCTCCTGGGGGCTCTGGGAGCCCCTGGGTGGGCTGGAGGAGTGTTAGAGAGGGCCTGGAGCTCTGCAGGTAGTGCTGGACAGCAAGTGTGGGGCTCCTGGGGGCTCTGGGAACCCCTGGGTGGGCTGGAGGAGTGAGACAGAGGGCCTGGAGCTCTGCTGGGAGTGCTGGACAGCAAGTGTGGGGCTCCTGGGGGCTCTGGGAGCCCCTGGGTGGGCTGGAGGAGTGTGAGAGAGGGCCTGGAGCTCTGCTGGGAGTGCTGGACAGCAAAGGTCAGGCTCTGGGAGCCCCTGAGTCAGATGGAGGAGTGTTGTGAGAGAGGGCCTGGAGCTCTGCTGGGAGTGCTGGACAGCAAGTGTGGGGCTCTGGGAGCCCCTGGGTGGGCTGGAGGAGTGTTAGAGAGGCCCTGGAGCTCTGCTGGGAGTGCTGGACAGCAAAGGTCAGGCTCTGGGAGCCCCTGAGTCAGATGGAGGAGTGTTGTGAGAGAGGGCCTGGAGCTCTGCTGGGAGTGCTGGACAGCAAGTGTGGGTCTCTGGGAGCCCCTGGGTGGGCTGGAGGAGTGTTAGAGAGGCCCTGGAGCTCTGCAGGGAGTGCTGGACAGCAAGTGTGGGGCTGTGGGTGGCCCTGGGTCATATGGAGAAGTGTTAGAGAGGCCCTGGAGCTCTTCAGGGAGTGCTGGAGAGCAAAGGTCAGGCTCTGGGAGCCCCTAGGTCAGATGGAGGAGTGTTAGAGAGGGCCTGGAGCTCTGCAGGAAGTGCTGGACAGCAAAGGTCAGGCTCTGGGAGCCCCTGAGTCAGATGGAGGAGTGTTAGAGAGGGCCTGGAGCTCTGCAGGAAGTGCTGGACAGCAAAGGTCAGGCTCTGGGTGACCCTGGGTGGGCTGGAGGAGTGTGAGAGAGGGCCTGGAGCTCTGCTGGGAGTGCTGGACAGCAAGTGTGGGGCTCCTGGGGGCTCTGGGAGCCCCTGGGTGGGCTGGAGGAGTGTGAGAAAGGGCCTGGAGCTCTGCAGGTAGTGCTGGACAGCAAGTGTGGGGCTCCTGGGGGCTCTGGGAGCCCCTGGGTGGGCTGGAGGATTGTTAGAGAGGGCCTGGAGCTCTGCAGGTAGTGCTGGACAGCAAGTGTGGGGCTCCTGGGGGCTCTGGGAGCCCATGGGTGGGCTGGAGGAGTGTGAGAGAGGGCCTGGAGCTCTGCTGGGAGTGCTGGACAGCAAAGGTCAGGCTCTGGGAGCCCCTGGGTGGGCTGGAGGAGTGAGACAGAGGTCCTGGAGCTCTGCTGGGAGTGCTGGACAGCAAAGGTCAGGCTCTGGGAGCCCCTGGGTGGGCTGGAGGAGTGTTAGAGAGGGCCTGGAGCTCTGCAGGTATTGCTGGACAGCAAGTGTGGGGCTCTGGGAGCCCCTGGGTGGGCTGGAGGAGTGAGACAGAGGGCCTGGAGCTCTGCTGGGAGTGCTGGACAGCAAGTGTGGGGCTCCTGGGGGCTCTTGGAGCCCCTGGGTGGGCTGGAGGAGTGAGACAGAGGGCCTGGAGCTCTGCTGGGAGTGCTGGACAGCAAAGGTCAGGCTCTGGGAGCCCCTGGGTGGGCTGGAGGAGTGAGACAGAGGTCCTGGAGCTCTGCTGGGAGTGCTGGACAGCAAAGGTCAGGCTCTGGGAGCCCCTGGGTGGGCTGGAGGAGTGAGACAGAGGGCCTGGAGCTCTGCTGGGAGTGCTGGACAGCAAGTGTGGGGCTCATGGGGGCTCTGGGAGCCCCTGGGTGGGCTGGAGGATTGTTAGAGAGGGCCTGGAGCTCTGCAGGTAGTGCTGGACAGCAAGTGTGGGGCTCCTGGGGGCTCTGGGAGCCCATGGGTGGGCTGGAGGAGTGTGAGAGAGGGCCTGGAGCTCTGCTGGGAGTGCTGGACAGCAAAGGTCAGGCTCTGGGAGCCCCTGGGTGGGCTGGAGGAGTGAGACAGAGGTCCTGGAGCTCTGCTGGGAGTGCTGGACAGCAAAGGTCAGGCTCTGGGAGCCCCTGGGTGGGCTGGAGGAGTGTTAGAGAGGGCCTGGAGCTCTGCTGGTATTGCTGGACAGCAAGTGTGGGGCTCATGGGGGCTCTGGGAGCCCCTGGGTGGGCTGGAGGAGTGTGAGAGAGGGCCTGGAGCTCTGCTGGGAGTGCTGGACAGCAAGTGTGGGGCTCCTGGGGGCTCTGGGAGCCCCTGGGTGGGCTGGAGGAGTGTGAGAGAGGGCCTGGAGCTCTGCTGGGAGTGCTGGACAGCAAGTGTGGGGCTCATGGGGGCTCTGGGAGCCCCTGGGTGGGCTGGAGGAGTGTTAGAGAGGGCCTGGAGCTCTGCAGGTAGTACTGGACAGCAAGTGTGGGGCTCCTGGGGGCTCTGGGAGCCCCTGGGTGGGCTGGAGGAGTGTGAGAGAGGGCCTGGAGCTCTGCTGGGAGTGCTGGACAGCAAGTGTGGGGCTCCTGGGGGCTCTGGGAGCCCCTGGGTGGGCTGGAGGAGTGTGAGAGAGGGCCTGGAGCTCTGCTGGGAGTGCTGGACAGCAAAGGTCAGGCTCTGGGAGCCCCTGGGTGGGCTGGAGGAGTGAGACAGAGGTCCTGGAGCTCTGCTGGGAGTGCTGGACAGCAAAGGTCAGGCTCTGGGAGCCCCTGGGTGGGCTGGATAAGTGTTAGAGAGGGCCTGGAGCTCTGCAGGTATTGCTGGACAGCAAGTGTGGGGCTCCTGGGGGCTCTGGGAACCCCTGGGTGGGCTGGAGTAGTGAGACAGAGGGCCTGGAGCTCTGCTGGGAGTGCTGGACAGCAAGTGTGGTGCTCCTGGGGGCTCTGGGAGCCCCTGGGTGGGCTGGAGGAGTGTTAGAGAGGGCCTGGAGCTCTGCAGGTAGTACTGGACAGCAAGTGTGGGGCTCCTGGGGGCTCTGGGAGCCCCTGGGTGGGCTGGAGGAGTGTGAGAGAGGGTCTGGAGCTATGCTGGGAGTGCTGGACAGCAAGTGTGGGGCTCCTGGGGGCTCTGGGAGCCCCTGGGTGGGCTGGAGGAGTGTGAGAGAGGGCCTGGAGCTCTGCTGGGAGTGCTGGACAGCAAGTGTGGGGCTCCTGGGGGCTCTGGGAGCCCCTGGGTGGGCTGGAGGAGTGTGAGAGAGGGCCTGGAGCTCTGCTGGGAGTGCTGGACAGCAAAGGTCAGGCTCTGGGAGCCCCTGGGTGGGCTGGAGGAGTGAGACAGAGGTCCTGGAGCTCTGCTGGGAGTGCTGGACAGCAAAGGTCAGGCTCTGGGAGCCCCTGGGTGGGCTGGATAAGTGTTAGAGAGGGCCTGGAGCTCTGCAGGTATTGCTGGACAGCAAGTGTGGGGCTCCTGGGGGCTCTGGGAACCCCTGGGTGGGCTGGAGTAGTGAGACAGAGGGCCTGGAGCTCTGCTGGGAGTGCTGGACAGCAAGTGTGGTGCTCCTGGGGGCTCTGGGAGCCCCTGGGTGGGCTGGAGGAGTGTGAGAGAGGGCCTGGAGCTCTGCTGGGAGTGCTGGACAGCAAGTTTGGGGCTCATGGGGGCTCTGGGAGCCCCTGGGTGGGATGGAGGAGTGTTAGAGAGTTCCTGGAGCTCTGCAGGTAGTGCTAGACAGCAAGTGTGGGGCTCCTGGGGGCTCTGGGAGCCCTTGGGTGGGCTGGAGGAGTGAGACAGAGGGCCTGTAGCTCTGCTGGGAGTGCTGGACAGCAAGTGTGGGGCTCCTGGGGGCTCTGGGTGCCCCTGGGTGGGCTGGAGGAGTGTTAGAGAGGGCCTGGAGCTCTGCTGGGAGTGCTGGACAGCAAGTGTGGGGCTCTGGGAGCCCCTGGGTGGGCTGGAGGAGTGTTAGAGAGGGCCTGGAGCTCTGCTGGGAGTGCTGGACAGCAAGTGTGGGGCTCTGGGAGCCCCTGGGTGGGCTGGAGGAGTGAGATAGAGGGCCTGGAGCTCTGCAGGTATTGCTGGACAGCAAGTGTGGGGCTCTGGGAGCCCCTGGGTGGGCTGGAGGAGTGAGACAGAGGGCCTGGAGCTCTGCTGGGAGTGCTGGACAGCAAGTGTGGGGCTCCTGGGGGCTCTGGGTGCCCCTGGGTGGGCTGGAGGAGTGTTAGAGAGGGCCTGGAGCTCTGCTGGGAGTGCTGGACAGCAAGTGTGGGGCTCTGGGAGCCCCTGGGTGGGCTGGAGGAGTGAGATAGAGGGCCTGGAGCTCTGCAGGTATTGCTGGACAGCAAGTGTGGGGCTCCTGGGGGCTCTGGGAGCCCCTGGGTGGGCTGGAGGAGTGAGACAGAGGGCCTGGAGCTCTGCTGGGAGTGCTGGACTGCAAGTGTGGGGCTCCTGGGGGCTCTGGGAGCCCCTGGGTGGGCTGGAGGAGTGAGATAGAGGGCCTGGAGCTCTGCTGGGAGTGCTGGACAGCAAGTGTGGGGCTCCTGGGGGCTCTGGGAGCCCCTGGGTGGGCTGGAGGAGTGAGACAGAGGGCCTGGAGCTCTGCTGGGAGTGCTGGACAGCAAGTGTGGGGCTCTGGGAGCCCCTGGGTGGGCTGGAGGAGTGAGATAGAGGGCCTGGAGCTCTGCAGGTATTGCTGGACAGCAAGTGTGGGGCTCCTGGGGGCTCTGGGAGCCCCTGGGTGGGCTGGAGGAGTGTTAGAGAGGGCCTGGAGCTCTGCAGGTAGTGCTGGACAGCAAGTGTGGGGCTCCTGGGGGCTCTGGGAACCCCTGGGTGGGCTGGAGGAGTGAGACAGAGGGCCTGGAGCTCTGCAGGTAGTGCTGGACAGCAAGTGTGGGGCTCCTGGGGGCTCTGGGAACCCCTGGGTGGGCTGGAGGAGTGAGACAGAGGGCCTGGAGCTCTGCTGGGAGTGCTGGACAGCAAGTGTGGGGCTCCTGGGGGCTCTGGGAGCCCCTGGGTGGGCTGGAGGAGTGAGACAGAGGGCCTGGAGCTCTGCTGGGAGTGCTGGACTGCAAGTGTGGGGCTCCTGGGGGCTCTGGGAGCCCCTGGGTGGGCTGGAGGAGTGAGACAGAGGGCCTGGAGCTCTGCAGGTAGTGCTGGACAGCAAGTGTGGGGCTCCTGGGGGCTCTGGGAACCCCTGGGTGGGCTGGAGGAGTGAGATAGAGGGCCTGGAGCTCTGCTGGGAGTGCTGGACAGCAAGTGTGGGGCTCCTGGGGGCTCTGGGAGCCCCTGGGTGGGCTGGAGGAGTGTGAGAGAGGGCCTGGAGCTCTGCTGGGAGTGCTGGACAGCAAGTGTGGGGCTCATGGGGGCTCTGGGAGCCCCTGGGTGGGCTGGAGGAGTGTTAGAGAGGGCCTGGAGCTCTGCTGGGAGTGCTGGACAGCAAAGGTCAGGCTCTGGGAGCCCCTGAGTCAGATGGAGGAGTGTTGTGAGAGAGGGCCTGGAGCTCTGCTGGGAGTGCTGGACAGCAAGTGTGGGGCTCTGGGAGCCCCTGGGTAGGCTGGAGGAGTGTTAGAGAGGCCCTGGAGCTCTGCAGGGAGTGCTGGACAGCAAGTGTGGGGCTCTGGGTGGCCCTGGGTCATATGGAGAAGTGTTAGAGAGGCCCTGGAGCTCTTCAGGGAGTGCTGGAGAGCAAAGGTCAGGCTCTGGGAGCCCCTAGGTCAGATGGAGGAGTGTTAGAGAGGGCCTGGAGCTCTGCAGGAAATGCTGGACAGCAAAGGTCAGGCTCTGGGTGACCCTGGGTGGGCTGGAGGAGTGTTAGAGAGGGCCTGGAGCTCTGCTGGGAGTGCTGGACAGCAAGTGGGGGGCTCTGGGAGCCCCTGGGTGGGCTGGAGGAGTGAGATAGAGGGCCTGGAGCTCTGCTGGGAGTGCTGGACAGCAAGTGTGGGGCTCCTGGGGGCTCTGGGAGCCCCTGGGTGGGCTGGAGGAGTGAGACAGAGGGCCTGGAGCTCTGCTGGGAGTGCTGGACAGCAAGTGTGGGGCTCCTGGGGGCTCTGGGAGCCCCTGGGTGGGCTGGAGGAGTGTGAGAGAGGGCCTGGAGCTCTGCTGGGAGTGCTGGACAGCAAAGGTCAGGCTGTGGGAGCCCCTGGGTGGGCTGGAGGAGTGAGACAGAGGTCCTGGAGCTCTGCTGGGAGTGCTGGACAGCCAAGGTCAGGCTCTGGGAGCCCCTGGGTGGGCTGGATAAGTGTTAGAGAGGGCCTGGAGCTCTGCAGGTATTGCTGGACAGCAAGTGTGGGGCTCCTGGGGGCTCTGGGAACCCCTGGGTGGGCTGGAGTAGTGAGACAGAGGGCCTGGAGCTCTGCTGGGAGTGCTGGACAGCAAGTGTGGGGCTCCTGGGGGCTCTGGGAGCCCCTGGGTGGGCTGGAGGAGTGTGAGAGAGGGCCTGGAGCTCTGCTGGGAGTGCTGGACAGCAAGTGTGGGGCTCATGGGGGCTGTGGGAGCCCCTGGGTGGGCTGGAGGAGTGTGAGAGAGGGTCTGGAGCTATGCTGGGAGTGCTGGACAGCAAGTGTGGGGCTCCTGGGGGCTCTGAGAGCCCCTGGGTGGGATGGAGGAGTGTTAGAGAGGGCCTGGAGCTCTGCTGGGAGTGCTGGACAGCAAGTGTGGGGCTCTGGGAGCCCCTGGGTGGGCTGGAGGAGTGAGATAGAGGGCCTGGAGCTCTGCAGGTATTGCTGGACAGCAAGTGTGGGGCTCCTGGGGGCTCTGGGAGCCCCTGGGTGGGCTGGAGGAGTGAGACAGAGGGCCTGGAGCTCTGCTGGGAGTGCTGGACTGCAAGTGTGGGGCTCCTGGGGGCTCTGGGAGCCCCTGGGTGGGCTGGAGGAGTGAGACAGAGGGCCTGGAGCTCTGCTGGGAGTGCTGGACAGCAAGTGTGGGGCTCCTGGGGGCTCTGGGAGCCCCTGGGTGGGCTGGAGGAGTGAGACAGAGGGCCTGGAGCTCTGCTGGGAGTGCTGGACAGCAAAGGTCAGGCTCTGGGAGCCCGTGGGTGTGCTGGAGGAGTGAGACAGAGGTCCTGGAGCTCTGCTGGGAGTGCTGGACAGCAAAGGTCAGGCTCTGGGAGCCCCTGGGTGGGCTGGAGGAGTGTTAGAGAGGGCCTGGAGCTCTGCAGGTAGTGCTGGACAGCAAGTGTGGGGCTCCTGGCGGCTCTGGGAACCCCTGGGTGGGCTGGAGTAGTGAGACAGAGGGCCTGGAGCTCTGCTGGGAGTGCTGGACAGCAAGTGTGGGGCTCCTGGGGGCTCTGGGAGCCCCTGGGTGGGCTGGAGGAGTGTGAGAGAGGGCCTGGAGCTCTGCTGGGAGTGCTGGACAGCAAGTGTGGGGCTCATGGGGGCTCTGGGAGCCCCTGGGTGGGCTGGAGGAGTGTGAGAGAGGGTCTGGAGCTATGCTGGGAGTGCTGGACAGCAAGTGTGGGGCTCCTGGGGGCTCTGGGAGCCCCTGGGTGGGATGGAGGAGTGTTAGAGAGGGCCTGGAGCTCTGCTGGGAGTGCTGGACAGCAAGTGTGGGGCTCTGGGAGCCCCTGGGTGGGCTGGAGGAGTGAGATAGAGGGCCTGGAGCTCTGCAGGTATTGCTGGACAGCAAGTGTGGGGCTCCTGGGGGCTCTGGGAGCCCCTGGGTGGGCTGGAGGAGTGAGACAGAGGGCCTGGAGCTCTGCTGGGAGTGCTGGACTGCAAGTGTGGGGCTCCTGGGGGCTCTGGGAGCCCCTGGGTGGGCTGGAGGAGTGAGACAGAGGGCCTGGAGCTCTGCTGGGAGTGCTGGACAGCAAGTGTGGGGCTCCTGGGGGCTCTGGGAGCCCCTGGGTGGGCTGGAGGAGTGAGACAGAGGGCCTGGAGCTCTGCTGGGAGTGCTGGACAGCAAAGGTCAGGCTCTGGGAGCCCCTGGGTGTGCTGGAGGAGTGAGACAGAGGTCCTGGAGCTCTGCTGGGAGTGCTGGACAGCAAAGGTCAGGCTCTGGGAGCCCCTGGGTGGGCTGGAGGAGTGTTAGAGAGGGCCTGGAGCTCTGCAGGTAGTGCTGGACAGCAAGTGTGGGGCTCCTGGCGGCTCTGGGAACCCCTGGGTGGGCTGGAGGAGTGAGACAGAGGGCCTGGAGCTCTGCTGGGAGTGCTGGACAGCAAGTGTGGGGCTCCTGGGGGCTCTGGGAGCCCCTGGGTGGGCTGGAGGAGTGTGAGAGAGGGCCTGGAGCTCTGCTGGGAGTGCTGGACAGCAAGTGTGGGGCTCATGGGGGCTCTGGGAGCCCCTGGGTGGGCTGGAGGAGTGTTAGAGAGGGCCTGGAGCTCTGCTGGGAGTGCTGGACAGCAAAGGTCAGGCTCTGGGAGCCCCTGAGTCAGATGGAGGAGTGTTGTGAGAGAGGGCCTGGAGCTCTGCTGGGAGTGCTGGACAGCAAGTGTGGGGCTCTGGGAGCCCCTGGGTAGGCTGGAGGAGTGTTAGAGAGGCCCTGGAGCTCTGCAGGGAGTGCTGGACAGCAAGTGTGGGGCTCTGGGTGGCCCTGGGTCATATGGAGAAGTGTTAGAGAGGCCCTGGAGCTCTTCAGGGAGTGCTGGAGAGCAAAGGTCAGGCTCTGGGAGCCCCTAGGTCAGATGGAGGAGTGTTAGAGAGTGCCTGGAGCTCTGCAGGAAGTGCTGGACAGCAAAGGTCAGGCTCTGGGTGACCCTGGGTGGGCTGGAGGAGTGTTAGAGAGGGCCTGGAGCTCTGCTGGGAGTGCTGGACAGCAAGTGGGGGGCTCTGGGAGCCCCTGGGTGGGCTGGAGGAGTGAGATAGAGGGCCTGGAGCTCTGCTGGGAGTGCTGGACAGCAAGTGTGGGGCTCCTGGGGTCTCTGGGAGCCCCTGGGTGGGCTGGAGGAGTGTGAGAGAGGGCCTGGAGCTCTGCTGGGAGTGCTGGACAGCAAAGGTCAGGCTCTGGGAGCCCCTGGGTGGGCTGGAGGAGTGAGACAGAGGTCCTGGAGCTCTGCTGGGAGTGCTGGACAGCAAAGGTCAGGCTCTGGGAGCCCCTGGGTGGGCTGGATAAGTGTTAGAGAGGGCCTGGAGCTCTGCAGGTATTGCTGGACAGCAAGTGTGGGGCTCCTGGGGGCTCTGGGAACCCCTGGGTGGGCTGGAGGAGTGAGATAGAGGGCCTGGAGCTCTGCAGGTATTGCTGGACAGCAAGTGTGGGGCTCCTGGGGGCTCTGGGTCATATGGAGAAGTGTTAGAGAGGCCCTGGAGCTCTTCAGGGAGTGCTGGAGAGCAAAGGTCAGGCTCTGGGAGCCCCTGGGTGGGCTGGAGGAGTGAGATAGAGGGCCTGGAGCTCTGCTGGGAGTGCTGGACAGCAAGTGTGGGGCTCCTGGGGGCTCTGGGAGCCCCTGGGTGGGCTGGAGGAGTGTGAGAGAGGGCCTGGAGCTCTGCTGGGAGTGCTGGACAGCAAAGGTCAGGCTGTGGGAGCCCCTGGGTGGGCTGGAGGAGTGAGACAGAGGTCCTGGAGCTCTGCTGGGAGTGCTGGACAGCCAAGGTCAGGCTCTGGGAGCCCCTGGGTGGGCTGGATAAGTGTTAGAGAGGGCCTGGAGCTCTGCAGGTATTGCTGGACAGCAAGTGTGGGGCTCCTGGGGGCTCTGGGAGCCCCTGGGTGGGCTGGAGGAGTGTGAGAGAGGGCCTGGAGCTCTGCTGGGAGTGCTGGACAGCAAGTGTGGCGCTCATGGGGGCTCTGGGAGCCCCTGGGTGGGCTGGAGGAGTGTGAGAGAGGGTCTGGAGCTATGCTGGGAGTGCTGGACAGCAAGTGTGGGGCTCCTGGGGGCTCTGGGAGCCCCTGGGTGGGATGGAGGAGTGTTAGAGAGGGCCTGGAGCTCTGCTGGGAGTGCTGGACAGCAAGTGTGGGGCTCTGGGAGCCCCTGGGTGGGCTGGAGGAGTGAGATAGAGGGCCTGGAGCTCTGCAGGTATTGCTGGACAGCAAGTGTGGGGCTCCTGGGGGCTCTGGGAGCCCCTGGGTGGGCTGGAGGAGTGAGACAGAGGGCCTGGAGCTCTGCTGGGAGTGCTGGACTGCAAGTGTGGGGCTCCTGGGGGCTCTGGGAGCCCCTGGGTGGGCTGGAGGAGTGAGACAGAGGGCCTGGAGCTCTGCAGGTAGTGCTGGACAGCAAGTGTGGGGCTCCTGGGGGCTCTGGGAACCCCTGGGTGGGCTGGAGGAGTGAGACAGAGGGCCTGGAGCTCTGCTGGGAGTGCTGGACAGCAAGTGTGGGGCTCTGGGAGCCCCTGGGTGGGCTGGAGGAGTGAGATAGAGGGCCTGGAGCTCTGCAGGTATTGCTGGACAGCAAGTGTGGGGCTCCTGGGGGCTCTGGGAGCCCCTGGGTGGGCTGGAGGAGTGTTAGAGAGGGCCTGGAGCTCTGCAGGTAGTGCTGGACAGCAAGTGTGGGGCTCCTGGGGGCTCTGGGAACCCCTGGGTGGGCTGGAGGAGTGAGACAGAGGGCCTGGAGCTCTGCTGGGAGTGCTGGACAGCAAGTGTGGGGCTCCTGGGGGCTCTGGGAGCCCCTGGGTGGGCTGGAGGAGTGTGAGAGAGGGCCTGGAGCTCTGCTGGGAGTGCTGGACAGCAAGTGTGGGGCTCATGGGGGCTCTGGGAGCCCCTGGGTGGGCTGGAGGAGTGTTAGAGAGGGCCTGGAGCTCTGCTGGGAGTGCTGGACAGCAAAGGTCAGGCTCTGGGAGCCCCTGAGTCAGATGGAGGAGTGTTGTGAGAGAGGGCCTGGAGCTCTGCTGGGAGTGCTGGACAGCAAGTGTGGGGCTCTGGGAGCCCCTGGGTGGGCTGGAGGAGTGTTAGAGAGGCCCTGGAGCTCTGCAGGGAGTGCTGGACAGCAAGTGTGGGGCTCTGGGTGGCCCTGGGTCATATGGAGAAGTGTTAGAGAGGCCCTGGAGCTCTTCAGGGAGTGCTGGAGAGCAAAGGTCAGGCTCTGGGAGCCCCTGGGTGGGCTGGAGGAGTGAGATAGAGGGCCTGGAGCTCTGCTGGGAGTGCTGGACAGCAAGTGTGGGGCTCCTGGGGGCTCTGGGAACCCCTGGGTGGGCTGGAGGAGTGTGAGAGAGGGCCTGGAGCTCTGCTGGGAGTGCTGGACAGCAAGTGTGGGGCTCCTGGGGGCTCTAGGAGCCCCTGGGTGGGCTGGAGGAGTGTGAGAGAGGGCCTGGAGCTCTGCTGGGAGTGCTGGACAGCAAGTGTGGGGCTCATGGGGGCTCTGGGAGCCCCTGGGTGGGCTGGAGGAGTGTGAGAGAGGGTCTGGAGCTATGCTGGGAGTGCTGGACAGCAAGTGTGGGGCTCCTGGGGGCTCTGGGAGCCCCTGGGTGGGATGGAGGAGTGTTAGAGAGGGCCTGGAGCTCTGCTGGGAGTGCTGGACAGCAAGTGTGGGGCTCTGGGAGCCCCTGGGTGGGCTGGAGGAGTGAGATAGAGGGCCTGGAGCTCTGCAGGTATTGCTGGACAGCAAGTGTGGGGCTCCTGGGGGCTCTGGGAGCCCCTGGGTGGGCTGGAGGAGTGAGACAGAGGGCCTGGAGCTCTGCTGGGAGTGCTGGACTGCAAGTGTGGGGCTCCTGGGGGCTCTGGGAGCCCCTGGGTGGGCTGGAGGAGTGAGACAGAGGGCCTGGAGCTCTGCTGGGAGTGCTGGACAGCAAGTGTGGGGCTCCTGGGGGCTCTGGGAGCCCCTGGGTGGGCTGGAGGAGTGAGACAGAGGGCCTGGAGCTCTGCTGGGAGTGCTGGACAGCAAAGGTCAGGCTCTGGGAGCCCGTGGGTGTGCTGGAGGAGTGAGACAGAGGTCCTGGAGCTCTGCTGGGAGTGCTGGACAGCAAAGGTCAGGCTCTGGGAGCCCCTGGGTGGGCTGGAGGAGTGTTAGAGAGGGCCTGGAGCTCTGCAGGTAGTGCTGGACAGCAAGTGTGGGGCTCCTGGCGGCTCTGGGAACCCCTGGGTGGGCTGGAGTAGTGAGACAGAGGGCCTGGAGCTCTGCTGGGAGTGCTGGACAGCAAGTGTGGGGCTCCTGGGGGCTCTGGGAGCCCCTGGGTGGGCTGGAGGAGTGTGAGAGAGGGCCTGGAGCTCTGCTGGGAGTGCTGGACAGCAAGTGTGGGGCTCATGGGGGCTCTGGGAGCCCCTGGGTGGGCTGGAGGAGTGTGAGAGAGGGTCTGGAGCTATGCTGGGAGTGCTGGACAGCAAGTGTGGGGCTCCTGGGGGCTCTGGGAGCCCCTGGGTGGGATGGAGGAGTGTTAGAGAGGGCCTGGAGCTCTGCTGGGAGTGCTGGACAGCAAGTGTGGGGCTCTGGGAGCCCCTGGGTGGGCTGGAGGAGTGAGATAGAGGGCCTGGAGCTCTGCAGGTATTGCTGGACAGCAAGTGTGGGGCTCCTGGGGGCTCTGGGAGCCCCTGGGTGGGCTGGAGGAGTGAGACAGAGGGCCTGGAGCTCTGCTGGGAGTGCTGGACTGCAAGTGTGGGGCTCCTGGGGGCTCTGGGAGCCCCTGGGTGGGCTGGAGGAGTGAGACAGAGGGCCTGGAGCTCTGCTGGGAGTGCTGGACAGCAAGTGTGGGGCTCCTGGGGGCTCTGGGAGCCCCTGGGTGGGCTGGAGGAGTGAGACAGAGGGCCTGGAGCTCTGCTGGGAGTGCTGGACAGCAAAGGTCAGGCTCTGGGAGCCCCTGGGTGTGCTGGAGGAGTGAGACAGAGGTCCTGGAGCTCTGCTGGGAGTGCTGGACAGCAAAGGTCAGGCTCTGGGAGCCCCTGGGTGGGCTGGAGGAGTGTTAGAGAGGGCCTGGAGCTCTGCAGGTAGTGCTGGACAGCAAGTGTGGGGCTCCTGGCGGCTCTGGGAACCCCTGGGTGGGCTGGAGGAGTGAGACAGAGGGCCTGGAGCTCTGCTGGGAGTGCTGGACAGCAAGTGTGGGGCTCCTGGGGGCTCTGGGAGCCCCTGGGTGGGCTGGAGGAGTGTGAGAGAGGGCCTGGAGCTCTGCTGGGAGTGCTGGACAGCAAGTGTGGGGCTCATGGGGGCTCTGGGAGCCCCTGGGTGGGCTGGAGGAGTGTTAGAGAGGGCCTGGAGCTCTGCTGGGAGTGCTGGACAGCAAAGGTCAGGCTCTGGGAGCCCCTGAGTCAGATGGAGGAGTGTTGTGAGAGAGGGCCTGGAGCTCTGCTGGGAGTGCTGGACAGCAAGTGTGGGGCTCTGGGAGCCCCTGGGTAGGCTGGAGGAGTGTTAGAGAGGCCCTGGAGCTCTGCAGGGAGTGCTGGACAGCAAGTGTGGGGCTCTGGGTGGCCCTGGGTCATATGGAGAAGTGTTAGAGAGGCCCTGGAGCTCTTCAGGGAGTGCTGGAGAGCAAAGGTCAGGCTCTGGGAGCCCCTAGGTCAGATGGAGGAGTGTTAGAGAGTGCCTGGAGCTCTGCAGGAAGTGCTGGACAGCAAAGGTCAGGCTCTGGGTGACCCTGGGTGGGCTGGAGGAGTGTTAGAGAGGGCCTGGAGCTCTGCTGGGAGTGCTGGACAGCAAGTGGGGGGCTCTGGGAGCCCCTGGGTGGGCTGGAGGAGTGAGATAGAGGGCCTGGAGCTCTGCTGGGAGTGCTGGACAGCAAGTGTGGGGCTCCTGGGGTCTCTGGGAGCCCCTGGGTGGGCTGGAGGAGTGTGAGAGAGGGCCTGGAGCTCTGCTGGGAGTGCTGGACAGCAAAGGTCAGGCTCTGGGAGCCCCTGGGTGGGCTGGAGGAGTGAGACAGAGGTCCTGGAGCTCTGCTGGGAGTGCTGGACAGCAAAGGTCAGGCTCTGGGAGCCCCTGGGTGGGCTGGATAAGTGTTAGAGAGGGCCTGGAGCTCTGCAGGTATTGCTGGACAGCAAGTGTGGGGCTCCTGGGGGCTCTGGGAACCCCTGGGTGGGCTGGAGGAGTGAGATAGAGGGCCTGGAGCTCTGCAGGTATTGCTGGACAGCAAGTGTGGGGCTCCTGGGGGCTCTGGGTCATATGGAGAAGTGTTAGAGAGGCCCTGGAGCTCTTCAGGGAGTGCTGGAGAGCAAAGGTCAGGCTCTGGGAGCCCCTGGGTGGGCTGGAGGAGTGAGATAGAGGGCCTGGAGCTCTGCTGGGAGTGCTGGACAGCAAGTGTGGGGCTCCTGGGGGCTCTGGGAGCCCCTGGGTGGGCTGGAGGAGTGTGAGAGAGGGCCTGGAGCTCTGCTGGGAGTGCTGGACAGCAAAGGTCAGGCTGTGGGAGCCCCTGGGTGGGCTGGAGGAGTGAGACAGAGGTCCTGGAGCTCTGCTGGGAGTGCTGGACAGCCAAGGTCAGGCTCTGGGAGCCCCTGGGTGGGCTGGATAAGTGTTAGAGAGGGCCTGGAGCTCTGCAGGTATTGCTGGACAGCAAGTGTGGGGCTCCTGGGGGCTCTGGGAGCCCCTGGGTGGGCTGGAGGAGTGTGAGAGAGGGCCTGGAGCTCTGCTGGGAGTGCTGGACAGCAAGTGTGGCGCTCATGGGGGCTCTGGGAGCCCCTGGGTGGGCTGGAGGAGTGTGAGAGAGGGTCTGGAGCTATGCTGGGAGTGCTGGACAGCAAGTGTGGGGCTCCTGGGGGCTCTGGGAGCCCCTGGGTGGGATGGAGGAGTGTTAGAGAGGGCCTGGAGCTCTGCTGGGAGTGCTGGACAGCAAGTGTGGGGCTCTGGGAGCCCCTGGGTGGGCTGGAGGAGTGAGATAGAGGGCCTGGAGCTCTGCAGGTATTGCTGGACAGCAAGTGTGGGGCTCCTGGGGGCTCTGGGAGCCCCTGGGTGGGCTGGAGGAGTGAGACAGAGGGCCTGGAGCTCTGCTGGGAGTGCTGGACTGCAAGTGTGGGGCTCCTGGGGGCTCTGGGAGCCCCTGGGTGGGCTGGAGGAGTGAGACAGAGGGCCTGGAGCTCTGCAGGTAGTGCTGGACAGCAAGTGTGGGGCTCCTGGGGGCTCTGGGAACCCCTGGGTGGGCTGGAGGAGTGAGACAGAGGGCCTGGAGCTCTGCTGGGAGTGCTGGACAGCAAGTGTGGGGCTCCTGGGGGCTCTGGGAGCCCCTGGGTGGGCTGGAGGAGTGTGAGAGAGGGCCTGGAGCTCTGCTGGGAGTGCTGGACAGCAAGTGTGGGGCTCATGGGGGCTCTGGGAGCCCATGGGTGGGCTGGAGGAGTGTTAGAGAGGGCCTGGAGCTCTGCTGGGAGTGCTGGACAGCAAGTGTGGGGCTCTGGGAGCCCCTGGGTGGGCTGGAGGAGTGAGATAGAGGGCCTGGAGCTCTGCAGGTATTGCTGGACAGCAAGTGTGGGGCTCCTGGGGGCTCTGGGAGCCCCTGGGTGGGCTGGAGGAGTGTTAGAGAGGGCCTGGAGCTCTGCAGGTAGTGCTGGACAGCAAGTGTGGGGCTCCTGGGGGCTCTGGGAACCCCTGGGTGGGCTGGAGGAGTGAGACAGAGGGCCTGGAGCTCTGCTGGGAGTGCTGGACAGCAAGTGTGGGGCTCCTGGGGGCTCTGGGAGCCCCTGGGTGGGCTGGAGGAGTGTGAGAGAGGGCCTGGAGCTCTGCTGGGAGTGCTGGACAGCAAGTGTGGGGCTCATGGGGGCTCTGGGAGCCCCTGGGTGGGCTGGAGGAGTGTTAGAGAGGGCCTGGAGCTCTGCTGGGAGTGCTGGACAGCAAAGGTCAGGCTCTGGGAGCCCCTGAGTCAGATGGAGGAGTGTTGTGAGAGAGGGCCTGGAGCTCTGCTGGGAGTGCTGGACAGCAAGTGTGGGGCTCTGGGAGCCCCTGGGTGGGCTGGAGGAGTGTTAGAGAGGCCCTGGAGCTCTGCAGGGAGTGCTGGACAGCAAGTGTGGGGCTCTGGGTGGCCCTGGGTCATATGGAGAAGTGTTAGAGAGGCCCTGGAGCTCTTCAGGGAGTGCTGGAGAGCAAAGGTCAGGCTCTGGGAGCCCCTGGGTGGGCTGGAGGAGTGAGATAGAGGGCCTGGAGCTCTGCTGGGAGTGCTGGACAGCAAGTGTGGGGCTCCTGGGGGCTCTGGGAACCCCTGGGTGGGCTGGAGGAGTGTGAGAGAGGGCCTGGAGCTCTGCTGGGAGTGCTGGACAGCAAGTGTGGGGCTCTGGGAGCCCCTGGGTGGGCTGGAGGGGTGTTAGAGAGGCCCTGGAGCTCTGCAGGGAGTGCTGGACAGCAAGTGTGGGGCTCTGGGTGGCCCTGGGTCGGATGGAGAAGTGTTAGAGAGGCCCTGGAGCTCTTCAGGGAGTGCTGGAGAGCAAAGGTCAGGCTATGGGTGGGCTGGAGGAGTGTGAGAGAGGGCCTGGAGCTCTGCTGGGAGTGCTGGACAGCAAGTGTGGGGCTCCTGGGGGCTCTGGGAGCCCCTGGGTGGGCTGGAGGAGTGTGAGAGAGGGCCTGGAGCTCTGCAGGTAGTGCTGGACAGCAAGTGTGGGGCTCCTGGGGGCTCTGGGAGCCCCTGGGTGGGCTGGAGGATTGTTAGAGAGGGCCTGGAGCTCTTGAGGTAGTGCTGGACAGCAAGTGTGGGGCTCCTGGGGGCTCTGGGAGCCCATGGGTGGGCTGGAGGAGTGTGAGAGAGGGCCTGGAGCTCTGCTGGGAGTGCTGGACAGCAAAGGTCAGGCTCTGGGAGCCCCTAGGTGGGCTGGAGGAGTGAGACAGAGGTCCTGGAGCTCTGCTGGGAGTGCTGGACAGCAAAGGTCAGGCTCTGGGAGCCCCTGGGTGGGCTGGAGGAGTGTTAGAGAGGGCCTGGAGCTCTGCAGGTATTGCTGGACAGCAAGTGTGGGGCTCTGGGAGCCCCTGGGTGGGCTGGAGGAGTGAGACAGAGGGCCTGGAGCTCTGCTGGGAGTGCTGGACAGCAAGTGTGGGGCTCCTGGGGGCTCTGGGAGCCCCTGGGTGGGCTGGAGGAGTGTGAGAGAGGGCCTGGAGCTCTGCTGGGAGTGCTGGACAGCAAAGGTCAGGCTGTGGGAGCCCCTGGGTGGGCTGGAGGAGTGAGACAGAGGTCCTGGAGCTCTGCTGGGAGTGCTGGACAGCCAAGGTCAGGCTCTGGGAGCCCCTGGGTGGGCTGGATAAGTGTTAGAGAGGGCCTGGAGCTCTGCAGGTATTGCTGGACAGCAAGTGTGGGGCTCCTGGGGGCTCTGGGAACCCCTGGGTGGGCTGGAGTAGTGAGACAGAGGGCCTGGAGCTCTGCTGGGAGTGCTGGACAGCAAGTGTGGGGCTCCTGGGGGCTCTGGGAGCCCCTGGGTGGGCTGGAGGAGTGTGAGAGAGGGCCTGGAGCTCTGCTGGGAGTGCTGGACAGCAAGTGTGGGGCTCATGGGGGCTCTGGGAGCCCCTGGGTGGGCTGGAGGAGTGTGAGAGAGGGTCTGGAGCTATGCTGGGAGTGCTGGACAGCAAGTGTGGGGCTCCTGGTGGCTCTGGGAGCCCCTGGGTGGGCTGGAGGAGTGAGACAGAGGGCCTGGAGCTCTGCTGAGAGTGCTGGACAGCAAGTATGGGGCGCCTGGGGGCTCTGGGAGCCCCTGGGTGGGCTGGAGGAGTGTGAGAGAGGGCCTGGAGCTCTGCTGGGAGTGCTGGACAGCAAGTGTGGGGCTCCTGGGGGCTCTGGGAGCCCCTGGGTGGGCTGGAGGAGTGTTAGAGAGGGCCTGGAGCTCTGCAGGTAGTGCTGGACAGCAAGTGTGGGGCTCCTGGGGGCTCTGGGAACCCCTGGGTGGGCTGGAGGAGTGAGACAGAGGGCCTGGAGCTCTGCTGGGAGTGCTGGACAGCAAGTGTGGGGCTCCTGGGGGCTCTGGGAGCCCCTGGGTGGGCTGGAGGAGTGTGAGAGAGGGCCTGGAGCTCTGCTGGGAGTGCTGGACAGCAAAGGTCAGGCTCTGGGAGCCCCTGAGTCAGATGGAGGAGTGTTGTGAGAGAGGGCCTGGAGCTCTGCTGGGAGTGCTGGACAGCAAGTGTGGGGCTCTGGGAGCCCCTGGGTGGGCTGGAGGAGTGTTAGAGAGGCCCTGGAGCTCTGCAGGGAGTGCTGGACAGCAAGTGTGGGGCTCTGGGTGGCCCTGGGTCATATGGAGAAGTGTTAGAGAGGCCCTGGAGCTCTTCAGGGAGTGCTGGAGAGCAAAGGTCAGGCTCTGGGAGCCCCTAGGTCAGATGGAGGAGTGTTAGAGAGGGCCTGGAGCTCTGCAGGAAGTGCTGGACAGCAAAGGTCAGGCTCTGGGAGCCCCTGAGTCAGATGGAGGAGTGTTAGAGAGGGCCTGGAGCTCTGCAGGAAGAGCTGGACAGCAAAGGTCAGGCTCTGGGTGACCCTGGGTGGGCTGGAGGAGTGTTAGAGAGGCCCTGGAGCTCTGCAGGGAGTGCTGGACAGCAAGTGTGGGGCTCTGGGTGGCCCTGGGTCATATGGAAAAGTGTTAGAGAGGCCCTGGAGCTCTTCAGGGAGTGCTGGAGAGCAAAGGTCAGGCTCTGGGAGCCCCTAGGTCAGATGGAGGAGTGTTAGAGAGGGCCTGGAGCTCTGCAGGAAGTGCTGGACAGCAAAGGTCAGGCTCTGGGAGCCCCTGAGTCAGATGGAGGAGTGTTAGAGAGGGCCTGGAGCTCTGCAGGAAGTGCTGGACAGCAAAGGTCAGGCTCTGGGTGACCCTGGGTGGGCTGGAGGAGTGTTAGAGAGGGCCTGGAGCTCTGCTGGGAGTGCTGGACAGCAAGTGGTGGGCTCTGGGAGCCCCTGAGTCAGATGGAGAAGTGTTGTGAGAGAGGGCCTGGAGCTCTGCTGGGAGTGCTGGACAGCAAAGGTCAGGCTCTGGGAGCCCCTGGGTGGGCTGGATAAGTGTTAGAGAGGGCCTGGAGCTCTGCAGGTATTGCTGGACAGCAAGTGTGGGGCTCCTGGGGGCTCTGGAAACCCCTGGGTGGGCTGGAGTAGTGAGACAGAGGGCCTGGAGCTCTGCTGGGAGTGCTGGACAGCAAGTGTGGGGCTCCTGGGGGCTCTGGGAGCCCCTGGGTGGGCTGGAGGAGTGTGAGAGAGGGCCTGGAGCTCTGCTGGGAGTGCTGGACAGCAAGTTTGGGGCTCATGGGGGCTCTGGGAGCCCCTGGGTGGGATGGAGGAGTGTTAGATAGGGCCTGGAGCTCTGCAGGTAGTGCTAGACAGCAAGTGTGGGGCTCCTGGGGGCTCTGGGAGCCCCTGGGTGGGCTGGAGGAGTGTGAGAGAGGGCCTGGAGCTCTGCTGGGAGTGCTGGACAGCAAGTGTGGGGCTCCTGGGGGCTCTGGGAGCCCCTGGGTGGCCTGGAGGAGTGTTAGAGAGGGCCTGGAGCTCTGCTGGGAGTGCTGGACAGCAAGTGTGGGGCTCCTGGGGGCTCTGGGTGCCCCTGGGTGGGCTGGAGGAGTGTGAGAGAGGGCCTGGAGCTCTGCTGGGAGTGCTGGACAGCAAGTGTGGGGCTCTGGGAGCCCCTGGGTGGGCTGGAGGAGTGAGATAGAGGGCCTGGAGCTCTGCAGGTATTGCTGGACAGCAAGTGTGGGGCTCCTGGGGGCTCTGGGAGCCCCTGGGTGGGCTGGAGGAGTGTTAGAGAGGGCCTGGAGCTCTGCAGGTAGTGCTGGAGAGCAAAGGTCAGGCTCTGGGAGCCCCTAGGTCAGATGGAGGAGTGTTAGAGAGGGCCTGGAGCTCTGCAGGAAGTGCTGGACAGCAAAGGTCAGGCTCTGGGAGCCCCTGAGTCAGATGGAGGAGTGTTAGAGAGGGCCTGGAGCTCTGCAGGAAGTGCTGGACAGCAAAGGTCAGGCTCTGGGTGACCCTGGGTGGGCTGGAGGAGTGTTAGAGAGGGCCTGGAGCTCTGCTGGGAGTGCTGGACAGCAAGTGGTGGGCTCTGGGAGCCCCTGGGTGGGCTGGAGGAGTGAGATAGAGGGCCTGGAGCTCTGCTGGGAGTGCTGGACAGCAAGTGTGGGGCTCCTGGGGGCTCTGGGAGCCCCTGGGTGGGCTGGAGGAGTGTGAGAGAGGGCCTGGAGCTCTGCTGGGAGTGCTGGACAGCAAGTGTGGGGCTCCTGGGGGCTCTGTGAGCCCCTGGGTGGGCTGGAGGAGTGTTAGAGAGGGCCTGGAGCTCTGCAGGTAGTGCTGGACAGCAAGTGTGGGGCTCCTGGGGGCTCTGGGAGCCCCTGGGTGGGCTGGAGGAGTGAGACAGAGGGCCTAGAGCTCTGCTGGGAGTGCTGGACTGCAAGTGTGGGGCTCCTGGGGGCTCTGGGAGCCCCTGGGTGGGCTGGAGGAGTGAGACAGAGGGCCTGGAGCTCTGCTGGGAGTGCTGGACAGCAAGTGTGGGGCTCCTGGGGGCTCTGGGAGCCCCTGGGTGGGCTGGAGGAGTGTGAGAGAGGGCCTGGAGCTCTGCTGGGAGTGCTGGACAGCAAAGGTCAGGCTGTGGGAGCCCCTGGGTGGGCTGGAGGAGTGAGACAGAGGTCCTGGAGCTCTGCTGGGAGTGCTGGACAGCCAAGGTCAGGCTCTGGGAGCCCCTGGGTGGGCTGGATAAGTGTTAGAGAGGGCCTGGAGCTCTGCAGGTATTGCTGGACAGCAAGTGTGGGGCTCCTGGGGGCTCTGGGAACCCCTGGGTGGGCTGGAGTAGTGAGACAGAGGGCCTGGAGCTCTGCTGGGAGTGCTGGACAGCAAGTGTGGGGCTCCTGGGGGCTCTGGGAGCCCCTGGGTGGGCTGGAGGAGTGTGAGAGAGGGCCTGGAGCTCTGCTGGGAGTGCTGGACAGCAAGTGTGGGGCTCATGGGGGCTCTGGGAGCCCCTGGGTGGGCTGGAGGAGTGTGAGAGAGGGTCTGGAGCTATGCTGGGAGTGCTGGACAGCAAGTGTGGGGCTCCTGGGGGCTCTGGGAGCCCCTGGGTGGGATGGAGGAGTGTTAGAGAGGGCCTGGAGCTCTGCTGGGAGTGCTGGACAGCAAGTGTGGGGCTCTGGGAGCCCCTGGGTGGGCTGGAGGAGTGAGATAGAGGGCCTGGAGCTCTGCAGGTATTGCTGGACAGCAAGTGTGGGGCTCCTGGGGGCTCTGGGAGCCCCTGGGTGGGCTGGAGGAGTGAGACAGAGGGCCTGGAGCTCTGCTGGGAGTGCTGGACAGCAAGTGTGGGGCTCCTGGGGGCTCTGGGAGCCCCTGGGTGGGCTGGAGGAGTGAGACAGAGGGCCTGGAGCTCTGCTGGGAGTGCTGGACAGCAAAGGTCAGGCTCTGGGAGCCCCTGGGTGTGCTGGAGGAGTGAGACAGAGGTCCTGGAGCTCTGCTGGGAGTGCTGGACAGCAAAGGTCAGGCTCTGGGAGCCCCTGGGTGGGCTGGAGGAGTGTTAGAGAGGGCCTGGAGCTCTGCAGGTAGTGCTGGACAGCAAGTGTGGGGCTCCTGGCGGCTCTGGGAACCCCTGGGTGGGCTGGAGGAGTGAGACAGAGGGCCTGGAGCTCTGCTGGGAGTGCTGGACAGCAAGTGTGGGGCTCCTGGGGGCTCTGGGAGCCCCTGGGTGGGCTGGAGGAGTGTGAGAGAGGGCCTGGAGCTCTGCTGGGAGTGCTGGACAGCAAGTGTGGGGCTCATGGGGGCTCTGGGAGCCCCTGGGTGGGCTGGAGGAGTGTTAGAGAGGGCCTGGAGCTCTGCTGGGAGTGCTGGACAGCAAAGGTCAGGCTCTGGGAGCCCCTGAGTCAGATGGAGGAGTGTTGTGAGAGAGGGCCTGGAGCTCTGCTGGGAGTGCTGGACAGCAAGTGTGGGGCTCTGGGAGCCCCTGGGTAGGCTGGAGGAGTGTTAGAGAGGCCCTGGAGCTCTGCAGGGAGTGCTGGACAGCAAGTGTGGGGCTCTGGGTGGCCCTGGGTCATATGGAGAAGTGTTAGAGAGGCCCTGGAGCTCTTCAGGGAGTGCTGGAGAGCAAAGGTCAGGCTCTGGGAGCCCCTAGGTCAGATGGAGGAGTGTTAGAGAGGGCCTGGAGCTTTGCAGGAAGTGCTGGACAGCAAAGGTCAGGCTCTGGGTGACCCTGGGTGGGCTGGAGGAGTGTTAGAGAGGGCCTGGAGCTCTGCTGGGAGTGCTGGACAGCAAGTGGGGGGCTCTGGGAGCCCCTGGGTGGGCTGGAGGAGTGAGATAGAGGGCCTGGAGCTCTGCTGGGAGTGCTGGACAGCAAGTGTGGGGCTCCTGGGGGCTCTGGGAGCCCCTGGGTGGGCTGGAGGAGTGAGACAGAGGGCCTGGAGCTCTGCTGGGAGTGCTGGACAGCAAGTGTGGGGCTCCTGGGGGCTCTGGGAGCCCCTGGGTGGGCTGGAGGAGTGTGAGAGAGGGCCTGGAGCTCTGCTGGGAGTGCTGGACAGCAAAGGTCAGGCTCTGGGAGCCCCTGGGTGGGCTGGAGGAGTGAGACAGAGGTCCTGGAGCTCTGCTGGGAGTGCTGGACAGCAAAGGTCAGGCTCTGGGAGCCCCTGGGTGGGCTGGATAAGTGTTAGAGAGGGCCTGGAGCTCTGCAGGTATTGCTGGACAGCAAGTGTGGGGCTCCTGGGGGCTCTGGGAACCCCTGGGTGGGCTGGAGTAGTGAGACAGAGGGCCTGGAGCTCTGCTGGGAGTGCTGGACAGCAAGTGTGGTGCTCCTGGGGGCTCTGGGAGCCCCTGGGTGGGCTGGAGGAGTGAGATAGAGGGCCTGGAGCTCTGCTGGGAGTGCTGGACAGCAAGTTTGGGGCTCATGGGGGCTCTGGGAGCCCCTGGGTGGGATGGAGGAGTGTTAGAGAGGGCCTGGAGCTCTGCAGGTAGTGCTAGACAGCAAGTGTGGGGCTCCTGGGGGCTCTGGGAGCCCCTGGGTGGGCTGGAGGAGTGAGACAGAGGGCCTGGAGCTCTGCTGAGAGTGCTGGACAGCAAGTATGGGGCGCCTGGGGGCTCTGGGAGCCCCTGGGTGGGCTGGAGGAGTGTGAGAGAGGGCCTGGAGCTCTGCTGGGAGTGCTGGACAGCAAGTGTGGGGCTCCTGGGGGCTCTGGGAGCCCCTGGGTGGCCTGGAGGAGTGTTAGAGAGGGCCTGGAGCTCTGCTGGGAGTGCTGGACAGCAAGTGTGGGGCTCCAGGGGGCTCTGGGTGCCCCTGGGTGGGCTGGAGGAGTGTTAGAGAGGGCCTGGAGCTCTGCTGGGAGTGCTGGACAGCAAGTGTGGGGCTCTGGGAGCCCCTGGGTGGGCTGGAGGAGTGAGATAGAGGGCCTGGAGCTCTGCAGGTATTGCTGGACAGCAAGTGTGGGGCTCCTGGGGGCTCTGGGAGCCCCTGGGTGGGCTGGAGGAGTGTTAGAGAGGGCCTGGAGCTCTGCAGGTAGTGCTGGACAGCAAGTGTGGGGCTCCTGGGGGCTCTGGGAACCCCTGGGTGGGCTGGAGGAGTGAGACAGAGGGCCTGGAGCTCTGCTGGGAGTGCTGGACAGCAAGTGTGGGGCTCCTGGGGGCTCTGGGAGCCCCTGGGTGGGCTGGAGGAGTGTGAGAGAGGGCCTGGAGCTCTGCTGGGAGTGCTGGACAGCAAAGGTCAGGCTCTGGGAGCCCCTGAGTCAGATGGAGGAGTGTTGTGAGAGAGGGCCTGGAGCTCTGCTGGGAGTGCTGGACAGCAAGTGTGGGGCTCTGGGAGCCCCTGGGTGGGCTGGAGGAGTGTTAGAGAGGCCCTGGAGCTCTGCTGGGAGTGCTGGACAGCAAAGGTCAGGCTCTGGGAGCCCCTGAGTCAGATGGAGGAGTGTTGTGAGAGAGGGCCTGGAGCTCTGCTGGGAGTGCTGGACAGCAAGTGTGGGTCTCTGGGAGCCCCTGGGTGGGCTGGAGGAGTGTTAGAGAGGCCCTGGAGCTCTGCAGGGAGTGCTGGACAGCAAGTGTGGGGCTGTGGGTGGCCCTGGGTCATATGGAGAAGTGTTAGAGAGGCCCTGGAGCTCTTCAGGGAGTGCTGGAGAGCAAAGGTCAGGCTCTGGGAGCCCCTAGGTCAGATGGAGGAGTGTTAGAGAGGGCCTGGAGCTCTGCAGGAAGTGCTGGACAGCAAAGGTCAGGCTCTGGGAGCCCCTGAGTCAGATGGAGGAGTGTTAGAGAGGGCCTGGAGCTCTGCAGGAAGTGCTGGACAGCAAAGGTCAGGCTCTGGGTGACCCTGGGTGGGCTGGAGGAGTGTGAGAGAGGGCCTGGAGCTCTGCTGGGAGTGCTGGACAGCAAGTGTGGGGCTCCTGGGGGCTCTGGGAGCCCCTGGGTGGGCTGGAGGAGTGTGAGAAAGGGCCTGGAGCTCTGCAGGTAGTGCTGGACAGCAAGTGTGGGGCTCCTGGGGGCTCTGGGAGCCCCTGGGTGGGCTGGAGGATTGTTAGAGAGGGCCTGGAGCTCTGCAGGTAGTGCTGGACAGCAAGTGTGGGGCTCCTGGGGGCTCTGGGAGCCCATGGGTGGGCTGGAGGAGTGTGAGAGAGGGCCTGGAGCTCTGCTGGGAGTGCTGGACAGCAAAGGTCAGGCTCTGGGAGCCCCTGGGTGGGCTGGAGGAGTGAGACAGAGGTCCTGGAGCTCTGCTGGGAGTGCTGGACAGCAAAGGTCAGGCTCTGGGAGCCCCTGGGTGGGCTGGAGGAGTGTTAGAGAGGGCCTGGAGCTCTGCAGGTATTGCTGGACAGCAAGTGTGGGGCTCTGGGAGCCCCTGGGTGGGCTGGAGGAGTGAGACAGAGGGCCTGGAGCTCTGCTGGGAGTGCTGGACAGCAAGTGTGGGGCTCCTGGGGGCTCTTGGAGCCCCTGGGTGGGCTGGAGGAGTGAGACAGAGGGCCTGGAGCTCTGCTGGGAGTGCTGGACAGCAAAGGTCAGGCTCTGGGAGCCCCTGGGTGGGCTGGAGGAGTGAGACAGAGGTCCTGGAGCTCTGCTGGGAGTGCTGGACAGCAAAGGTCAGGCTCTGGGAGCCCCTGGGTGGGCTGGAGGAGTGAGACAGAGGGCCTGGAGCTCTGCTGGGAGTGCTGGACAGCAAGTGTGGGGCTCATGGGGGCTCTGGGAGCCCCTGGGTGGGCTGGAGGATTGTTAGAGAGGGCCTGGAGCTCTGCAGGTAGTGCTGGACAGCAAGTGTGGGGCTCCTGGGGGCTCTGGGAGCCCATGGGTGGGCTGGAGGAGTGTGAGAGAGGGCCTGGAGCTCTGCTGGGAGTGCTGGACAGCAAAGGTCAGGCTCTGGGAGCCCCTGGGTGGGCTGGAGGAGTGAGACAGAGGTCCTGGAGCTCTGCTGGGAGTGCTGGACAGCAAAGGTCAGGCTCTGGGAGCCCCTGGGTGGGCTGGAGGAGTGTTAGAGAGGGCCTGGAGCTCTGCTGGTATTGCTGGACAGCAAGTGTGGGGCTCATGGGGGCTCTGGGAGCCCCTGGGTGGGCTGGAGGAGTGTGAGAGAGGGCCTGGAGCTCTGCTGGGAGTGCTGGACAGCAAGTGTGGGGCTCCTGGGGGCTCTGGGAGCCCCTGGGTGGGCTGGAGGAGTGTGAGAGAGGGCCTGGAGCTCTGCTGGGAGTGCTGGACAGCAAGTGTGGGGCTCATGGGGGCTCTGGGAGCCCCTGGGTGGGCTGGAGGAGTGTTAGAGAGGGCCTGGAGCTCTGCAGGTAGTACTGGACAGCAAGTGTGGGGCTCCTGGGGGCTCTGGGAGCCCCTGGGTGGGCTGGAGGAGTGTGAGAGAGGGCCTGGAGCTCTGCTGGGAGTGCTGGACAGCAAGTGTGGGGCTCCTGGGGGCTCTGGGAGCCCCTGGGTGGGCTGGAGGAGTGTGAGAGAGGGCCTGGAGCTCTGCTGGGAGTGCTGGACAGCAAAGGTCAGGCTCTGGGAGCCCCTGGGTGGGCTGGAGGAGTGAGACAGAGGTCCTGGAGCTCTGCTGGGAGTGCTGGACAGCAAAGGTCAGGCTCTGGGAGCCCCTGGGTGGGCTGGATAAGTGTTAGAGAGGGCCTGGAGCTCTGCAGGTATTGCTGGACAGCAAGTGTGGGGCTCCTGGGGGCTCTGGGAACCCCTGGGTGGGCTGGAGTAGTGAGACAGAGGGCCTGGAGCTCTGCTGGGAGTGCTGGACAGCAAGTGTGGTGCTCCTGGGGGCTCTGGGAGCCCCTGGGTGGGCTGGAGGAGTGTTAGAGAGGGCCTGGAGCTCTGCAGGTAGTACTGGACAGCAAGTGTGGGGCTCCTGGGGGCTCTGGGAGCCCCTGGGTGGGCTGGAGGAGTGTGAGAGAGGGTCTGGAGCTATGCTGGGAGTGCTGGACAGCAAGTGTGGGGCTCCTGGGGGCTCTGGGAGCCCCTGGGTGGGCTGGAGGAGTGTGAGAGAGGGCCTGGAGCTCTGCTGGGAGTGCTGGACAGCAAGTGTGGGGCTCCTGGGGGCTCTGGGAGCCCCTGGGTGGGCTGGAGGAGTGTGAGAGAGGGCCTGGAGCTCTGCTGGGAGTGCTGGACAGCAAAGGTCAGGCTCTGGGAGCCCCTGGGTGGGCTGGAGGAGTGAGACAGAGGTCCTGGAGCTCTGCTGGGAGTGCTGGACAGCAAAGGTCAGGCTCTGGGAGCCCCTGGGTGGGCTGGATAAGTGTTAGAGAGGGCCTGGAGCTCTGCAGGTATTGCTGGACAGCAAGTGTGGGGCTCCTGGGGGCTCTGGGAACCCCTGGGTGGGCTGGAGTAGTGAGACAGAGGGCCTGGAGCTCTGCTGGGAGTGCTGGACAGCAAGTGTGGTGCTCCTGGGGGCTCTGGGAGCCCCTGGGTGGGCTGGAGGAGTGTGAGAGAGGGCCTGGAGCTCTGCTGGGAGTGCTGGACAGCAAGTTTGGGGCTCATGGGGGCTCTGGGAGCCCCTGGGTGGGATGGAGGAGTGTTAGAGAGTGCCTGGAGCTCTGCAGGTAGTGCTAGACAGCAAGTGTGGGGCTCCTGGGGGCTCTGGGAGCCCTTGGGTGGGCTGGAGGAGTGAGACAGAGGGCCTGTAGCTCTGCTGGGAGTGCTGGACAGCAAGTGTGGGGCTCCTGGGGGCTCTGGGTGCCCCTGGGTGGGCTGGAGGAGTGTTAGAGAGGGCCTGGAGCTCTGCTGGGAGTGCTGGACAGCAAGTGTGGGGCTCTGGGAGCCCCTGGGTGGGCTGGAGGAGTGTTAGAGAGGGCCTGGAGCTCTGCTGGGAGTGCTGGACAGCAAGTGTGGGGCTCTGGGAGCCCCTGGGTGGGCTGGAGGAGTGAGATAGAGGGCCTGGAGCTCTGCAGGTATTGCTGGACAGCAAGTGTGGGGCTCTGGGAGCCCCTGGGTGGGCTGGAGGAGTGAGACAGAGGGCCTGGAGCTCTGCTGGGAGTGCTGGACAGCAAGTGTGGGGCTCCTGGGGGCTCTGGGTGCCCCTGGGTGGGCTGGAGGAGTGTTAGAGAGGGCCTGGAGCTCTGCTGGGAGTGCTGGACAGCAAGTGTGGGGCTCTGGGAGCCCCTGGGTGGGCTGGAGGAGTGAGATAGAGGGCCTGGAGCTCTGCAGGTATTGCTGGACAGCAAGTGTGGGGCTCCTGGGGGCTCTGGGAGCCCCTGGGTGGGCTGGAGGAGTGAGACAGAGGGCCTGGAGCTCTGCTGGGAGTGCTGGACTGCAAGTGTGGGGCTCCTGGGGGCTCTGGGAGCCCCTGGGTGGGCTGGAGGAGTGAGATAGAGGGCCTGGAGCTCTGCTGGGAGTGCTGGACAGCAAGTGTGGGGCTCCTGGGGGCTCTGGGAGCCCCTGGGTGGGCTGGAGGAGTGAGACAGAGGGCCTGGAGCTCTGCTGGGAGTGCTGGACAGCAAGTGTGGGGCTCTGGGAGCCCCTGGGTGGGCTGGAGGAGTGAGATAGAGGGCCTGGAGCTCTGCAGGTATTGCTGGACAGCAAGTGTGGGGCTCCTGGGGGCTCTGGGAGCCCCTGGGTGGGCTGGAGGAGTGTTAGAGAGGGCCTGGAGCTCTGCAGGTAGTGCTGGACAGCAAGTGTGGGGCTCCTGGGGGCTCTGGGAACCCCTGGGTGGGCTGGAGGAGTGAGACAGAGGGCCTGGAGCTCTGCAGGTAGTGCTGGACAGCAAGTGTGGGGCTCCTGGGGGCTCTGGGAACCCCTGGGTGGGCTGGAGGAGTGAGACAGAGGGCCTGGAGCTCTGCTGGGAGTGCTGGAGAGCAAGTTTGGGGCTCATGGGGGCTCTGGGAGCCCCTGGGTGGGATGGAGGAGTGTTAGAGAGGGCCTGGAGCTCTGCAGGTAGTGCTAGACAGCAAGTGTGGGGCTCCTGGGGGCTCTGGGAGCCCTTGGGTGGGCTGGAGGAGTGAGACAGAGGGCCTGGAGCTCTGCTGGGAGTGCTGGACAGCAAGTGTGGGGCTCCTGGGGGCTCTGGGTGCCCCTGGGTGGGCTGGAGGAGTATTAGAGAGGGCCTGGAGCTCTGCTGGGAGTGCTGGACAGCAAGTGTGGGGCTCTGGGAGCCCCTGGGTGGGCTGGAGGAGTGTTAGAGAGGGCCTGGAGCTCTGCTGGGAGTGCTGGACAGCAAGTGTGGGGCTCTGGGAGCCCCTGGGTGGGCTGGAGGAGTGAGATAGAGGGCCTGGAGCTCTGCAGGTATTGCTGGACAGCAAGTGTGGGGCTCCTGGGGGCTCTGGGAGCCCCTGGGTGGGCTGGAGGAGTGTTAGAGAGGGCCTGGAGCTCGGCAGGTAGTGCTGGACAGCAAGTGTGGGGCTCCTGGGGGCTCTGGGAACCCCTGGGTGGGCTGGAGGAGTGAGACAGAGGGCCTGGAGCTCTGCTGGGAGTGCTGGACAGCAAGTGGGGGGCTCTGGGAGCCCCTGGGTGGGCTGGAGGAGTGAGACAGAGGGCCTGGAGCTCTGCTGGGAGTGCTGGACTGCAAGTGTGGGGCTCCTGGGGGCTCTGGGAGCCCCAGGGTGGGCTGGAGGACTGTGAGAGAGGGCCTGGAGCTCTGCTGGGAGTGCTGGACAGCAAAGGTAAGGCTCTGGGAGCCCCTGGGTGGGCTGGAGGAGTGTTAGAGAGGGCCTGGAGCTCTGCAGGTAGTGCTGGACAGCAAGTGTGGGGCTCCTGGGGGCTCTGGGAGCCCCTGGGTGGGCTGGAGGAGTGAGACAGAGGGCCTGGAGCTCTGCTGGGAGTGCTGGACAGCAAAGGTCAGGCTCTGGGAGCCCCTGGGTGGGCTGGAGGAGTGAGACAGAGGTCCTGGAGCTCTGCTGGGAGTGCTGGACAGCAAAGGTCAGGCTCTGGGAGCCCCTGGGTGGGCTGGAGGAGTGAGACAGAGGGCCTGGAGCTCTGCTGGGAGTGCTGGACAGCAAGTGTGGGGCTCATGGGGGCTCTGGGAGCCCCTGGGTGGGCTGGAGGATTGTTAGAGAGGGCCTGGAGCTCTGCTGGTAGTGCTGGACAGCAAGTGTGGGGCTCCTGGGGGCTCTGGGAGCCCATGGGTGGGCTGGAGGAGTGTGAGAGAGGGCCTGGAGCTCTGCTGGGAGTGCTGGACAGCAAAGGTCAGGCTCTGGGAGCCCCTGGGTGGGCTGGAGGAGTGATACAGAGGTCCTGGAGCTCTGCTGGGAGTGCTGGACAGCAAAGGTCAGGCTCTGGGAGCCCCTGGGTGGGCTGGAGGAGTGTTAGAGAGGGCCTGGAGCTCTGCTGGTATTGCTGGACAGCAAGTGTGGGGCTCCTGGGGGCTCTGGGAGCCCCTGGGTGGGCTGGAGGAGTGTGAGAGAGGGCCTGGAGCTCTGCTGGGAGTGCTGGACAGCAAGTGTGGGGCTCCTGGGGGCTCTGGGAGCCCCTGGGTGGGCTGGAGGAGTGTGAGAGAGGGCCTGGAGCTCTGCTGGGAGTGCTGGACAGCAAGTGTGGGGCTCATGGGGGCTCTGGGAGCCCCTGGGTGGGCTGGAGGAGTGTTAGAGAGGGCCTGGAGCTCTGCAGGTAGTACTGGACAGCAAGTGTGGGGCTCCTGGGGGCTCTGGGAGCCCCTGGGTGGGCTGGAGGAGTGTGAGAGAGGGTCTGGAGCTATGCTGGGAGTGCTGGACAGCAAGTGTGGGGCTCCTGGGGGCTCTGGGAGCCCCTGGGTGGCCTGGAGGAGTGTTAGAGAGGGCCTGGAGCTCTGCTGGGAGTGCTGGACAGCAAGTGTGGGGCTCCTGGGGGCTCTGGGTGCCCCTGGGTGGGCTGGAGGAGTGTTAGAGAGGGCCTGGAGCTCTGCTGGGAGTGCTGGACAGCAAGTGTGGGGCTCTGGGAGCCCCTGGGTGGGCTGGAGGAGTGAGATAGAGGGCATGGAGCTCTGCAGGTATTGCTGGACAGCAAGTGTGGGGCTCCTGGGGGCTCTGGGAGCCCCTGGGTGGGCTGGAGGAGTGAGACAGAGGGCCTGGAGCTCTGCTGGGAGTGCTGGACTGCAAGTGTGGGGCTCCTGGGGGCTCTGGGAGCCCCTGGGTGGGCTGGAGGAGTGAGATAGAGGGCCTGGAGCTCTGCTGGGAGTGCTGGACAGCAAGTGTGGGGCTCCTGGGGGCTCTGGGAGCCCCTGGGTGGGCTGGAGGAGTGAGACAGAGGGCCTGGAGCTCTGCTGGGAGTGCTGGACAGCAAGTGTGGGGCTCCTGGGGGCTCTGGGTGCCCCTGGGTGGGCTGGAGGAGTGTTAGAGAGGGCCTGGAGCTCTGCTGGGAGTGCTGGACAGCAAGTGTGGGGCTCTGGGAGCCCCTGGGTGGGCTGGAGGAGTGAGATAGAGGGCCTGGAGCTCTGCAGGTATTGCTGGACAGCAAGTGTGGGGCTCCTGGGGGCTCTGGGAGCCCCTGGGTGGGCTGGAGGAGTGTTAGAGAGGGCCTGGAGCTCTGCAGGTAGTGCTGGACAGCAAGTGTGGGGCTCCTGGGGGCTCTGGGAACCCCTGGGTGGGCTGGAGGAGTGAGACAGAGGGCCTGGAGCTCTGCAGGTAGTGCTGGACAGCAAGTGTGGGGCTCCTGGGGGCTCTGGGAACCCCTGGGTGGGCTGGAGGAGTGAGACAGAGGGCCTGGAGCTCTGCTGGGAGTGCTGGACAGCAAGTGTGGGGCTCCTGGGGGCTCTGGGAGCCCCTGGGTGGGCTGGAGGAGTGAGACAGAGGGCCTGGAGCTCTGCTGGGAGTGCTGGACAGCAAGTGTGGGGCTCCTGGGGGCTCTGGGTGCCCCTGGGTGGGCTGGAGGAGTGTTAGAGAGGGCCTGGAGCTCTGCTGGGAGTGCTGGACAGCAAGTGTGGGGCTCTGGGAGCCCCTGGGTGGGCTGGAGGAGTGAGATAGAGGGCCTGGAGCTCTGCAGGTATTGCTGGACAGCAAGTGTGGGGCTCCTGGGGGCTCTGGGAGCCCCTGGGTGGGCTGGAGGAGTGTTAGAGAGGGCCTGGAGCTCTGCAGGTAGTGCTGGACAGCAAGTGTGGGGCTCCTGGGGGCTCTGGGAGCCCCTGGGTGGGCTGGAGGAGTGTTAGAGAGGGCCTGGAGCTCTGCTGGGAGTGCTGGACAGCAAAGGTCAGGCTCTGGGAGCCCCTGAGTCAGATGGAGGAGTGTTGTGAGAGAGGGCCTGGAGCTCTGCTGGGAGTGCTGGACAGCAAGTGTGGGGCTCTGGGAGCCCCTGGGTGGGCTGGAGGAGTGTTAGAGAGGCCCTGGAGCTCTGCAGGGAGTGCTGGACAGCAAGTGTGGGGCTCTGGGTGGCCCTGGGTCATATGGAAAAGTGTTAGAGAGGCCCTGGAGCTCTTCAGGGAGTGCTGGAGAGCAAAGGTCAGGCTCTGGGAGCCCCTAGGTCAGATGGAGGAGTGTTAGAGAGGGCCTGGAGCTCTGCAGGAAGTGCTGGACAGCAAAGGTCAGGCTCTGGGAGCCCCTGAGTCAGATGGAGGAGTGTTAGAGAGGGCCTGGAGCTCTGCAGGAAGTGCTGGACAGCAAAGGTCAGGCTCTGGGTGACCCTGGGTGGGCTGGAGGAGTGTTAGAGAGGGCCTGGAGCTCTGCTGGGAGTGCTGGACAGCAAGTGGTGGGCTCTGGGAGCCCCTGGGTGGGCTGGAGGAGTGAGATAGAGGGCCTGGAGCTCTGCTGGGAGTGCTGGACAGCAAGTGTGGGGCTCCTGGGGGCTCTGGGAGCCCCTGGGTGGGCTGGAGGAGTGTGAGAGAGGGCCTGGAGCTCTGCTGGGAGTGCTGGACAGCAAGTGTGGGGCTCCTGGGGGCTCTGTGAGCCCCTGGGTGGGCTGGAGGAGTGTTAGAGAGGGCCTGGAGCTCTGCAGGTAGTGCTGGACAGCAAGTGTGGGGCTCCTGGGGGCTCTGGGAGCCCCTGGGTGGGCTGGAGGAGTGAGACAGAGGGCCTGGAGCTCTGCTGGGAGTGCTGGACTGCAAGTGTGGGGCTCCTGGGGGCTCTGGGAGCCCCTGGGTGTGCTGGAGGAGTGAGACAGAGGGCCTGGAGCTCTGCTGGGAGTGCTGGACAGCAAGTGTGGGGCTCCTGGGGGCTCTGGGAGCCCCTGGGTGGGCTGGATGAGTGTTAGAGAGGGCCTGGAGCTCTGCAGGTAGTGCTGGACAGCAAGTGTGGGGCTCCTGGGGGCTCTGGGAGCCCCAGGGTGGGCTGGAGGACTGTGAGAGAGGGCCTGGAGCTCTGCTGGGAGTGCTGGACAGCAAAGGTAAGGCTCTGGGAGCCCCTGGGTGGGCTGGAGGAGTGTTAGAGAGGGCCTGGAGCTCTGCAGGTAGTGCTGGACAGCAAGTGTGGGGCTCCTGGGGGCTCTGGGAGCCCCTGGGTGGGCTGGAGGAGTGAGACAGAGGGCCTGGAGCTCTGCTGGGAGTGCTGGACAGCAAGTGTGGGGCTCTGGGAGCCCCTGGGTGGGCTGGAGGAGTGTTAGAGAGGGCCTGGAGCTCTGCTGGGAGTGCTGGACAGCAAGTGTGGGGCTCTGGGAGCCCCTGGGTGGGCTGGAGGAGTGAGATAGAGGGCCTGGAGCTCTGCAGGTATTGCTGGACAGCAAGTGTGGGGCTCCTGGGGGCTCTGGGAGCCCCTGGGTGGGCTGGAGGAGTGTTAGAGAGGGCCTGGAGCTCGGCAGGTAGTGCTGGACAGCAAGTGTGGGGCTCCTGGGGGCTCTGGGAACCCCTGGGTGGGCTGGAGGAGTGAGACAGAGGGCCTGGAGCTCTGCTGGGAGTGCTGGACAGCAAGTGGGGGGCTCTGGGAGCCCCTGGGTGGGCTGGAGGAGTGAGACAGAGGGCCTGGAGCTCTGCTGGGAGTGCTGGACTGCAAGTGTGGGGCTCCTGGGGGCTCTGGGAGCCCCAGGGTGGGCTGGAGGACTGTGAGAGAGGGCCTGGAGCTCTGCTGGGAGTGCTGGACAGCAAAGGTAAGGCTCTGGGAGCCCCTGGGTGGGCTGGAGGAGTGTTAGAGAGGGCCTGGAGCTCTGCAGGTAGTGCTGGACAGCAAGTGTGGGGCTCCTGGGGGCTCTGGGAGCCCCTGGGTGGGCTGGAGGAGTGAGACAGAGGGCCTGGAGCTCTGCTGGGAGTGCTGGACAGCAAAGGTCAGGCTCTGGGAGCCCCTGGGTGGGCTGGAGGAGTGAGACAGAGGTCCTGGAGCTCTGCTGGGAGTGCTGGACAGCAAAGGTCAGGCTCTGGGAGCCCCTGGGTGGGCTGGAGGAGTGAGACAGAGGGCCTGGAGCTCTGCTGGGAGTGCTGGACAGCAAGTGTGGGGCTCATGGGGGCTCTGGGAGCCCCTGGGTGGGCTGGAGGATTGTTAGAGAGGGCCTGGAGCTCTGCTGGTAGTGCTGGACAGCAAGTGTGGGGCTCCTGGGGGCTCTGGGAGCCCATGGGTGGGCTGGAGGAGTGTGAGAGAGGGCCTGGAGCTCTGCTGGGAGTGCTGGACAGCAAAGGTCAGGCTCTGGGAGCCCCTGGGTGGGCTGGAGGAGTGAGACAGAGGTCCTGGAGCTCTGCTGGGAGTGCTGGACAGCAAAGGTCAGGCTCTGGGAGCCCCTGGGTGGGCTGGAGGAGTGTTAGAGAGGGCCTGGAGCTCTGCTGGTATTGCTGGACAGCAAGTGTGGGGCTCCTGGGGGCTCTGGGAGCCCCTGGGTGGGCTGGAGGAGTGTGAGAGAGGGCCTGGAGCTCTGCTGGGAGTGCTGGACAGCAAGTGTGGGGCTCCTGGGGGCTCTGGGAGCCCCTGGGTGGGCTGGAGGAGTGTGAGAGAGGGCCTGGAGCTCTGCTGGGAGTGCTGGACAGCAAGTGTGGGGCTCATGGGGGCTCTGGGAGCCCCTGGGTGGGCTGGAGGAGTGTTAGAGAGGGCCTGGAGCTCTGCAGGTAGTACTGGACAGCAAGTGTGGGGCTCCTGGGGGCTCTGGGAGCCCCTGGGTGGGCTGGAGGAGTGTGAGAGAGGGTCTGGAGCTATGCTGGGAGTGCTGGACAGCAAGTGTGGGGCTCCTGGGGGCTCTGGGAGCCCCTGGGTGGCCTGGAGGAGTGTTAGAGAAGGCCTGGAGCTCTGCTGGGAGTGCTGGACAGCAAGTGTGGGGCTCCTGGGGGCTCTGGGTGCCCCTGGGTGGGCTGGAGGAGTGTTAGAGAGGGCCTGGAGCTCTGCTGGGAGTGCTGGACAGCAAGTGTGGGGCTCTGGGAGCCCCTGGGTGGGCTGGAGGAGTGAGATAGAGGGCCTGGAGCTCTGCAGGTATTGCTGGACAGCAAGTGTGGGGCTCCTGGGGGCTCTGGGAGCCCCTGGGTGGGCTGGAGGAGTGAGACAGAGGGCCTGGAGCTCTGCTGGGAGTGCTGGACTGCAAGTGTGGGGCTCCTGGGGGCTCTGGGAGCCCCTGGGTGGGCTGGAGGAGTGAGATAGAGGGCCTGGAGCTCTGCTGGGAGTGCTGGACAGCAAGTGTGGGGCTCCTGGGGGCTCTGGGAGCCCCTGGGTGGGCTGGAGGAGTGAGACAGAGGGCCTGGAGCTCTGCTGGGAGTGCTGGACAGCAAGTGTGGGGCTCCTGGGGGCTCTGGGTGCCCCTGGGTGGGCTGGAGGAGTGTTAGAGAGGGCCTGGAGCTCTGCTGGGAGTGCTGGACAGCAAGTGTGGGGCTCTGGGAGCCCCTGGGTGGGCTGGAGGAGTGAGATAGAGGGCCTGGAGCTCTGCAGGTATTGCTGGACAGCAAGTGTGGGGCTCCTGGGGGCTCTGGGAGCCCCTGGGTGGGCTGGAGGAGTGTTAGAGAGGGCCTGGAGCTCTGCAGGTAGTGCTGGACAGCAAGTGTGGGGCTCCTGGGGGCTCTGGGAACCCCTGGGTGGGCTGGAGGAGTGAGACAGAGGGCCTGGAGCTCTGCAGGTAGTGCTGGACAGCAAGTGTGGGGCTCCTGGGGGCTCTGGGAACCCCTGGGTGGGCTGGAGGAGTGAGACAGAGGGCCTGGAGCTCTGCTGGGAGTGCTGGACAGCAAGTGTGGGGCTCCTGGGGGCTCTGGGAGCCCCTGGGTGGGCTGGAGGAGTGAGACAGAGGGCCTGGAGCTCTGCTGGGAGTGCTGGACAGCAAGTGTGGGGCTCCTGGGGGCTCTGGGTGCCCCTGGGTGGGCTGGAGGAGTGTTAGAGAGGGCCTGGAGCTCTGCTGGGAGTGCTGGACAGCAAGTGTGGGGCTCTGGGAGCCCCTGGGTGGGCTGGAGGAGTGAGATAGAGGGCCTGGAGCTCTGCAGGTATTGCTGGACAGCAAGTGTGGGGCTCCTGGGGGCTCTGGGAGCCCCTGGGTGGGCTGGAGGAGTGTTAGAGAGGGCCTGGAGCTCTGCAGGTAGTGCTGGACAGCAAGTGTGGGGCTCCTGGGGGCTCTGGGAGCCCCTGGGTGGGCTGGAGGAGTGTTAGAGAGGGCCTGGAGCTCTGCTGGGAGTGCTGGACAGCAAAGGTCAGGCTCTGGGAGCCCCTGAGTCAGATGGAGGAGTGTTGTGAGAGAGGGCCTGGAGCTCTGCTGGGAGTGCTGGACAGCAAGTGTGGGGCTCTGGGAGCCCCTGGGTGGGCTGGAGGAGTGTTAGAGAGGCCCTGGAGCTCTGCAGGGAGTGCTGGAAAGCAAGTGTGGGGCTCTGGGTGGCCCTGGGTCATATGGAAAAGTGTTAGAGAGGCCCTGGAGCTCTTCAGGGAGTGCTGGAGAGCAAAGGTCAGGCTCTGGGAGCCCCTAGGTCAGATGGAGGAGTGTTAGAGAGGGCCTGGAGCTCTGCAGGAAGTGCTGGACAGCAAAGGTCAGGCTCTGGGAGCCCCTGAGTCAGATGGAGGAGTGTTAGAGAGGGCCTGGAGCTCTGCAGGAAGTGCTGGACAGCAAAGGTCAGGCTCTGGGTGACCCTGGGTGGGCTGGAGGAGTGTTAGAGAGGGCCTGGAGCTCTGCTGGGAGTGCTGGACAGCAAGTGGTGGGCTCTGGGAGCCCCTGGGTGGGCTGGAGGAGTGAGATAGAGGGCCTGGAGCTCTGCTGGGAGTGCTGGACAGCAAGTGTGGGGCTCCTGGGGGCTCTGGGAGCCCCTGGGTGGGCTGGAGGAGTGTGAGAGAGGGCCTGGAGCTCTGCTGGGAGTGCTGGACAGCAAGTGTGGGGCTCCTGGGGGCTCTGTGAGCCCCTGGGTGGGCTGGAGGAGTGTTAGAGAGGGCCTGGAGCTCTGCAGGTAGTGCTGGACAGCAAGTGTGGGGCTCCTGGGGGCTCTGGGAGCCCCTGGGTGGGCTGGAGGAGTGAGACAGAGGGCCTGGAGCTCTGCTGGGAGTGCTGGACTGCAAGTGTGGGGCTCCTGGGGGCTCTGGGAGCCCCTGGGTGGGCTGGAGGAGTGAGACAGAGGGCCTGGAGCTCTGCTGGGAGTGCTGGACAGCAAGTGTGGGGCTCCTGGGGGCTCTGGGAGCCCCTGGGTGGGCTGGATGAGTGTTAGAGAGGGCCTGGAGCTCTGCAGGTAGTGCTGGACAGCAAGTGTGGGGCTCCTGGGGGCTCTGGGAGCCCCAGGGTGGGCTGGAGGACTGTGAGAGAGGGCCTGGAGCTCTGCTGGGAGTGCTGGACAGCAAAGGTAAGGCTCTGGGAGCCCCTGGGTGGGCTGGAGGAGTGTTAGAGAGGGCCTGGAGCTCTGCAGGTAGTGCTGGACAGCAAGTGTGGGGCTCCTGGGGGCTCTGGGAGCCCCTGGGTGGGCTGGAGGAGTGAGACAGAGGGCCTGGAGCTCTGCTGGGAGTGCTGGACAGCAAAGGTCAGGCTCTGGGAGCCCCTGGGTGGGCTGGAGGAGTGAGACAGAGGTCCTGGAGCTCTGCTGGGAGTGCTGGACAGCAAAGGTCAGGCTCTGGGAGCCCCTGGGTGGGCTGGAGGAGTGTTAGAGAGGGCCTGGAGCTCTGCTGGGAGTGCTGGACAGCAAAGGTCAGGCTCTGGGAGCCCCTGAGTCAGATGGAGGAGTGTTGTGAGAGAGGGCCTGGAGCTCTGCTGGGAGTGCTGGACAGCAAGTGTGGGGCTCTGGGAGCCCCTGGGTGGGCTGGAGGAGTGTTAGAGAGGCCCTGGAGCTCTGCAGGGAGTGCTGGACAGCAAGTGTGGGGCTCTGGGTGGCCCTGGGTCATATGGAGAAGTGTTAGAGAGGCCCTGGAGCTCTTCAGGGAGTGCTGGAGAGCAAAGGTCAGGCTCTGGGAGCCCCTAGGTCAGATGGAGGAGTGTTAGAGAGGGCCTGGAGCTCTGCAGGAAGTGCTGGACAGCAAAGGTCAGGCTCTGGGAGCCCCTGAGTCAGATGGAGGAGTGTTAGAGAGGGCCTGGAGCTCTGCTGGGAGTGCTGGACAGCAAGTGGGGGGCTCTGGGAGCCCCTGGGTGGGCTGGAGGAGTGAGATAGAGGGCCTGGAGCTCTGCTGGGAGTGCTGGACAGCAAGTGTGGGGCTCCTGGGGGCTCTGGGAGCCCCTGGGTGGGCTGGAGGAGTGAGACAGAGGGCCTGGAGCTCTGCTGGGAGTGCTGGACAGCAAGTGTGGGGCTCCTGGGGGCTCTGGGAGCCCCTGGGTGGGCTGGATGAGTGTTAGAGAGGGCCTGGAGCTCTGCAGGTAGTGCTGGACAGCAAGTGTGGGGCTCCTGGGGGCTCTGGGAGCCCCAGGGTGGGCTGGAGGACTGTGAGAGAGGGCCTGGAGCTCTGCTGGGAGTGCTGGACAGCAAAGGTAAGGCTCTGGGAGCCCGTGGGTGGGCTGGAGGAGTGTTAGAGAGGGCCTGGAGCTCGGCAGGTAGTGCTGGACAGCAAGTGTGGGGCTCCTGGGGGCTCTGGGAGCCCCTGGGTGGGCTGGAGGAGTGAGACAGAGGGCCTGGAGCTCTGCTGGGAGTGCTGGACAGCAAAGGTCAGGCTCTGGGAGCCCCTGGGTGGGCTGGAGGAGTGAGACAGAGGTCCTGGAGCTCTGCTGGGAGTGCTAGACAGCAAAGGTCAGGCTCTGGGAGCCCCTGGGTGGGCTGGAGGAGTGTTAGAGAGGGCCTGGAGCTCTGCAGGTAGTGCTGGACAGCAAGTGTGGGGCTCCTGGGGGCTCTGGGAACCCCTGGGTGGGCTGGAGGAGTGAGACAGAGGGCCTGGAGCTCTGCTGGGAGTGCTGGACAGCAAGTGTGGGGCTCCTGGGGGCTCTGGGAGCCCCTGGGTGGGCTGGAGGAGTGTGAGAGAGGGCCTGGAGCTCTGCTGGGAGTGCTGGACAGCAAGTGTGGGGCTCATGGGGGCTCTGGGAGCCCCTGGGTGGGCTGGAGGAGTGTTAGAGAGGGCCTGGAGCTCTGCTGGGAGTGCTGGACAGCAAAGGTCAGGCTCTGGGAGCCCCTGAGTCAGATGGAGAAGTGTTGTGAGAGAGGGCCTGGAGCTCTTCTGGGAGTGCTGGACAGCAAGTGTGGGGCTCTGGGAGCCCCTGGGTGGGCTGGAGGAGTGTTAGAGAGGCCCTGGAGCTCTGCAGGGAGTGCTGGACAGCAAGTGTGGGGCTCTGGGTGGCCCTGGGTCATATGGAGAAGTGTTAGAGAGGCCCTGGAGCTCTTCAGGGAGTGCTGGACAGCAAAGGTCAGGCTCTGGGAGCCCCTGAGTCAGATGGAGGAGTGTTAGAGAGGGCCTGGAGCTCTGCTGGGAGTGCTGGACAGCAAAGGTCAGGCTCTGGGAGCCCCTGGGTGGGCTGGAGGAGTGTTAGAGAGGGCCTGGAGCTCTGCTGGGAGTGCTGGACAGCAAAGGTCAGGCTCTGGGAGCCCCTGGGTGGGCTGGATAAGTGTTAGAGAGGGCCTGGAGCTCTGCAGGTATTGCTGGACAGCAAGTGTGGGGCTCCTGGGGGCTCTGGAAACCCCTGGGTGGGCTGGAGTAGTGAGACAGAGGGCCTGGAGCTCTGCTGGGAGTGCTGGACAGCAAGTGTGGGGCTCCTGGGGGCTCTGGGAGCCCCTGGGTGGGCTGGAGGAGTGTGAGAGAGGGCCTGGAGCTCTGCAGGTAGTGCTGGAGAGCAAAGGTCAGGCTCTGGGAGCCCCTAGGTCAGATGGAGGAGTGTTAGAGAGGGCCTGGAGCTCTGCAGGAAGTGCTGGACAGCAAAGGTCAGGCTCTGGGAGCCCCTGAGTCAGATGGAGGAGTGTTAGAGAGGGCCTGGAGCTCTGCAGGAAATGCTGGACAGCAAAGGTCAGGCTCTGGGTGACCCTGGGTGGGCTGGAGGAGTGTTAGAGAGGGCCTGGAGCTCTGCTGGGAGTGCTGGACAGCAAGTGGTGGGCTCTGGGAGCCCCTGGGTGGGCTGGAGGAGTGAGATAGAGGGCCTGGAGCTCTGCTGGGAGTGCTGGACAGCAAGTGTGGGGCTCCTGGGGGCTCTGGGAGCCCCTGGGTGGGCTGGAGGAGTGTGAGAGAGGGCCTGGAGCTCTGCTGGGAGTGCTGGACAGCAAGTGTGGGGCTCCTGGGGGCTCTGTGAGCCCCTGGGTGGGCTGGAGGAGTGTTAGAGAGGGCCTGGAGCTCTGCAGGTAGTGCTGGACAGCAAGTGTGGGGCTCCTGGGGGCTCTGGGAGCCCCTGGGTGGGCTGGAGGAGTGAGACAGAGGGCCTGGAGCTCTGCTGGGAGTGCTGGACTGCAAGTGTGGGGCTCCTGGGGGCTCTGGGAGCCCCTGGGTGGGCTGGAGGAGTGAGACAGAGTGCCTGGAGCTCTGCTGGGAGTGCTGGACAGCAAGTGTGGGGCTCCTGGGGGCTCTGGGAGCCCCTGGGTGGGCTGGATGAGTGTTAGAGAGGGCCTGGAGCTCTGCAGGTAGTGCTGGACAGCAAGTGTGGGGCTCCTGGGGGCTCTGGGAGCCCCAGGGTGGGCTGGAGGACTGTGAGAGAGGGCCTGGAGCTCTGCTGGGAGTGCTGGACAGCAAAGGTAAGGCTCTGGGAGCCCCTGGGTGGGCTGGAGGAGTGTTAGAGAGGGCCTGGAGCTCTGCAGGTAGTGCTGGACAGCAAGTGTGGGGCTCCTGGGGGCTCTGGGAGCCCCTGGGTGGGCTGGAGGAGTGAGACAGAGGGCCTGGAGCTCTGCTGGGAGTGCTGGACAGCAAAGGTCAGGCTCTGGGAGCCCCTGGGTGGGCTGGAGGAGTGAGACAGAGGTCCTGGAGCTCTGCTGGGAGTGCTGGACAGCAAAGGTCAGGCTCTGGGAGCCCCTGGGTGGGCTGGAGGAGTGTTAGAGAGGGCCTGGAGCTCTGCTGGGAGTGCTGGACAGCAAAGGTCAGGCTCTGGGAGCCCCTGAGTCAGATGGAGGAGTGTTGTGAGAGAGGGCCTGGAGCTCTGCTGGGAGTGCTGGACAGCAAGTGTGGGGCTCTGGGAGCCCCTGGGTGGGCTGGAGGAGTGTTAGAGAGGCCCTGGAGCTCTGCAGGGAGTGCTGGACAGCAAGTGTGGGGCTCTGGGTGGCCCTGGGTCATATGGAGAAGTGTTAGAGAGGCCCTGGAGCTCTTCAGGGAGTGCTGGAGAGCAAAGGTCAGGCTCTGGGAGCCCCTAGGTCAGATGGAGGAGTGTTAGAGAGGGCCTGGAGCTCTGCAGGAAGTGCTGGACAGCAAAGGTCAGGCTCTGGGAGCCCCTGAGTCAGATGGAGGAGTGTTAGAGAGGGCCTGGAGCTCTGCTGGGAGTGCTGGACAGCAAGTGGGGGGCTCTGGGAGCCCCTGGGTGGGCTGGAGGAGTGAGATAGAGGGCCTGGAGCTCTGCTGGGAGTGCTGGACAGCAAGTGTGGGGCTCCTGGGGGCTCTGGGAGCCCCTGGGTGGGCTGGAGGAGTGAGACAGAGGGCCTGGAGCTCTGCTGGGAGTGCTGGACAGCAAGTGTGGGGCTCCTGGGGGCTCTGGGAGCCCCTGGGTGGGCTGGATGAGTGTTAGAGAGGGCCTGGAGCTCTGCAGGTAGTGCTGGACAGCAAGTGTGGGGCTCCTGGGGGCTCTGGGAGCCCATGGGTGGGCTGGAGGAGTGTGAGAGAGGGCCTGGAGCTCTGCTGGGAGTGCTGGACAGCAAAGGTCAGGCTCTGGGAGCCCCTGGGTGGGCTGGAGGAGTGAGACAGAGGTCCTGGAGCTCTGCTGGGAGTGCTGGACAGCAAAGGTCAGGCTCTGGGAGCCCCTGGGTGGGCTGGAGGAGTGTTAGAGAGGGCCTGGAGCTCTGCAGGTATTGCTGGACAGCAAGTGTGGGGCTCTGGGAGCCCCTGGGTGGGCTGGAGGAGTGAGACAGAGGGCCTGGAGCTCTGCTGGGAGTGCTGGACAGCAAGTGTGGGGCTCCTGGGGGCTCTTGGAGCCCCTGGGTGGGCTGGAGGAGTGAGACAGAGGGCCTGGAGCTCTGCTGGGAGTGCTGGACAGCAAAGGTCAGGCTCTGGGAGCCCCTGGGTGGGCTGGAGGAGTGAGACAGAGGTCCTGGAGCTCTGCTGGGAGTGCTGGACAGCAAAGGTCAGGCTCTGGGAGCCCCTGGGTGGGCTGGAGGAGTGAGACAGAGGGCCTGGAGCTCTGCTGGGAGTGCTGGACAGCAAGTGTGGGGCTCATGGGGGCTCTGGGAGCCCCTGGGTGGGCTGGAGGATTGTTAGAGAGGGCCTGGAGCTCTGCAGGTAGTGCTGGACAGCAAGTGTGGGGCTCCTGGGGGCTCTGGGAGCCCATGGGTGGGCTGGAGGAGTGTGAGAGAGGGCCTGGAGCTCTGCTGGGAGTGCTGGACAGCAAAGGTCAGGCTCTGGGAGCCCCTGGGTGGGCTGGAGGAGTGAGACAGAGGTCCTGGAGCTCTGCTGGGAGTGCTGGACAGCAAAGGTCAGGCTCTGGGAGCCCCTGGGTGGGCTGGAGGAGTGTTAGAGAGGGCCTGGAGCTCTGCTGGTATTGCTGGACAGCAAGTGTGGGGCTCATGGGGGCTCTGGGAGCCCCTGGGTGGGCTGGAGGAGTGTGAGAGAGGGCCTGGAGCTCTGCTGGGAGTGCTGGACAGCAAGTGTGGGGCTCCTGGGGGCTCTGGGAGCCCCTGGGTGGGCTGGAGGAGTGTGAGAGAGGGCCTGGAGCTCTGCTGGGAGTGCTGGACAGCAAGTGTGGGGCTCATGGGGGCTCTGGGAGCCCCTGGGTGGGCTGGAGGAGTGTTAGAGAGGGCCTGGAGCTCTGCAGGTAGTACTGGACAGCAAGTGTGGGGCTCCTGGGGGCTCTGGGAGCCCCTGGGTGGGCTGGAGGAGTGTGAGAGAGGGCCTGGAGCTCTGCTGGGAGTGCTGGACAGCAAGTGTGGGGCTCCTGGGGGCTCTGGGAGCCCCTGGGTGGGCTGGAGGAGTGTGAGAGAGGGCCTGGAGCTCTGCTGGGAGTGCTGGACAGCAAAGGTCAGGCTCTGGGAGCCCCTGGGTGGGCTGGAGGAGTGAGACAGAGGTCCTGGAGCTCTGCTGGGAGTGCTGGACAGCAAAGGTCAGGCTCTGGGAGCCCCTGGGTGGGCTGGATAAGTGTTAGAGAGGGCCTGGAGCTCTGCAGGTATTGCTGGACAGCAAGTGTGGGGCTCCTGGGGGCTCTGGGAACCCCTGGGTGGGCTGGAGTAGTGAGACAGAGGGCCTGGAGCTCTGCTGGGAGTGCTGGACAGCAAGTGTGGTGCTCCTGGGGGCTCTGGGAGCCCCTGGGTGGGCTGGAGGAGTGTTAGAGAGGGCCTGGAGCTCTGCAGGTAGTACTGGACAGCAAGTGTGGGGCTCCTGGGGGCTCTGGGAGCCCCTGGGTGGGCTGGAGGAGTGTGAGAGAGGGTCTGGAGCTATGCTGGGAGTGCTGGACAGCAAGTGTGGGGCTCCTGGGGGCTCTGGGAGCCCCTGGGTGGGCTGGAGGAGTGTGAGAGAGGGCCTGGAGCTCTGCTGGGAGTGCTGGACAGCAAGTGTGGGGCTCCTGGGGGCTCTGGGAGCCCCTGGGTGGGCTGGAGGAGTGTGAGAGAGGGCCTGGAGCTCTGCTGGGAGTGCTGGACAGCAAAGGTCAGGCTCTGGGAGCCCCTGGGTGGGCTGGAGGAGTGAGACAGAGGTCCTGGAGCTCTGCTGGGAGTGCTGGACAGCAAAGGTCAGGCTCTGGGAGCCCCTGGGTGGGCTGGATAAGTGTTAGAGAGGGCCTGGAGCTCTGCAGGTATTGCTGGACAGCAAGTGTGGGGCTCCTGGGGGCTCTGGGAACCCCTGGGTGGGCTGGAGTAGTGAGACAGAGGGCCTGGAGCTCTGCTGGGAGTGCTGGACAGCAAGTGTGGTGCTCCTGGGGGCTCTGGGAGCCCCTGGGTGGGCTGGAGGAGTGTGAGAGAGGGCCTGGAGCTCTGCTGGGAGTGCTGGACAGCAAGTTTGGGGCTCATGGGGGCTCTGGGAGCCCCTGGGTGGGATGGAGGAGTGTTAGAGAGTGCCTGGAGCTCTGCAGGTAGTGCTAGACAGCAAGTGTGGGGCTCCTGGGGGCTCTGGGAGCCCTTGGGTGGGCTGGAGGAGTGAGACAGAGGGCCTGTAGCTCTGCTGGGAGTGCTGGACAGCAAGTGTGGGGCTCCTGGGGGCTCTGGGTGCCCCTGGGTGGGCTGGAGGAGTGTTAGAGAGGGCCTGGAGCTCTGCTGGGAGTGCTGGACAGCAAGTGTGGGGCTCTGGGAGCCCCTGGGTGGGCTGGAGGAGTGTTAGAGAGGGCCTGGAGCTCTGCTGGGAGTGCTGGACAGCAAGTGTGGGGCTCTGGGAGCCCCTGGGTGGGCTGGAGGAGTGAGATAGAGGGCCTGGAGCTCTGCAGGTATTGCTGGACAGCAAGTGTGGGGCTCTGGGAGCCCCTGGGTGGGCTGGAGGAGTGAGACAGAGGGCCTGGAGCTCTGCTGGGAGTGCTGGACAGCAAGTGTGGGGCTCCTGGGGGCTCTGGGTGCCCCTGGGTGGGCTGGAGGAGTGTTAGAGAGGGCCTGGAGCTCTGCTGGGAGTGCTGGACAGCAAGTGTGGGGCTCTGGGAGCCCCTGGGTGGGCTGGAGGAGTGAGATAGAGGGCCTGGAGCTCTGCAGGTATTGCTGGACAGCAAGTGTGGGGCTCCTGGGGGCTCTGGGAGCCCCTGGGTGGGCTGGAGGAGTGAGACAGAGGGCCTGGAGCTCTGCTGGGAGTGCTGGACTGCAAGTGTGGGGCTCCTGGGGGCTCTGGGAGCCCCTGGGTGGGCTGGAGGAGTGAGATAGAGGGCCTGGAGCTCTGCTGGGAGTGCTGGACAGCAAGTGTGGGGCTCCTGGGGGCTCTGGGAGCCCCTGGGTGGGCTGGAGGAGTGAGACAGAGGGCCTGGAGCTCTGCTGGGAGTGCTGGACAGCAAGTGTGGGGCTCTGGGAGCCCCTGGGTGGGCTGGAGGAGTGAGATAGAGGGCCTGGAGCTCTGCAGGTATTGCTGGACAGCAAGTGTGGGGCTCCTGGGGGCTCTGGGAGCCCCTGGGTGGGCTGGAGGAGTGTTAGAGAGGGCCTGGAGCTCTGCAGGTAGTGCTGGACAGCAAGTGTGGGGCTCCTGGGGGCTCTGGGAACCCCTGGGTGGGCTGGAGGAGTGAGACAGAGGGCCTGGAGCTCTGCAGGTAGTGCTGGACAGCAAGTGTGGGGCTCCTGGGGGCTCTGGGAACCCCTGGGTGGGCTGGAGGAGTGAGACAGAGGGCCTGGAGCTCTGCTGGGAGTGCTGGAGAGCAAGTTTGGGGCTCATGGGGGCTCTGGGAGCCCCTGGGTGGGATGGAGGAGTGTTAGAGAGGGCCTGGAGCTCTGCAGGTAGTGCTAGACAGCAAGTGTGGGGCTCCTGGGGGCTCTGGGAGCCCTTGGGTGGGCTGGAGGAGTGAGACAGAGGGCCTGGAGCTCTGCTGGGAGTGCTGGACAGCAAGTGTGGGGCTCCTGGGGGCTCTGGGTGCCCCTGGGTGGGCTGGAGGAGTATTAGAGAGGGCCTGGAGCTCTGCTGGGAGTGCTGGACAGCAAGTGTGGGGCTCTGGGAGCCCCTGGGTGGGCTGGAGGAGTGTTAGAGAGGGCCTGGAGCTCTGCTGGGAGTGCTGGACAGCAAGTGTGGGGCTCTGGGAGCCCCTGGGTGGGCTGGAGGAGTGAGATAGAGGGCCTGGAGCTCTGCAGGTATTGCTGGACAGCAAGTGTGGGGCTCCTGGGGGCTCTGGGAGCCCCTGGGTGGGCTGGAGGAGTGTTAGAGAGGGCCTGGAGCTCGGCAGGTAGTGCTGGACAGCAAGTGTGGGGCTCCTGGGGGCTCTGGGAACCCCTGGGTGGGCTGGAGGAGTGAGACAGAGGGCCTGGAGCTCTGCTGGGAGTGCTGGACAGCAAGTGGGGGGCTCTGGGAGCCCCTGGGTGGGCTGGAGGAGTGAGACAGAGGGCCTGGAGCTCTGCTGGGAGTGCTGGACTGCAAGTGTGGGGCTCCTGGGGGCTCTGGGAGCCCCAGGGTGGGCTGGAGGACTGTGAGAGAGGGCCTGGAGCTCTGCTGGGAGTGCTGGACAGCAAAGGTAAGGCTCTGGGAGCCCCTGGGTGGGCTGGAGGAGTGTTAGAGAGGGCCTGGAGCTCTGCAGGTAGTGCTGGACAGCAAGTGTGGGGCTCCTGGGGGCTCTGGGAGCCCCTGGGTGGGCTGGAGGAGTGAGACAGAGGGCCTGGAGCTCTGCTGGGAGTGCTGGACAGCAAAGGTCAGGCTCTGGGAGCCCCTGGGTGGGCTGGAGGAGTGAGACAGAGGTCCTGGAGCTCTGCTGGGAGTGCTGGACAGCAAAGGTCAGGCTCTGGGAGCCCCTGGGTGGGCTGGAGGAGTGAGACAGAGGGCCTGGAGCTCTGCTGGGAGTGCTGGACAGCAAGTGTGGGGCTCATGGGGGCTCTGGGAGCCCCTGGGTGGGCTGGAGGATTGTTAGAGAGGGCCTGGAGCTCTGCTGGTAGTGCTGGACAGCAAGTGTGGGGCTCCTGGGGGCTCTGGGAGCCCATGGGTGGGCTGGAGGAGTGTGAGAGAGGGCCTGGAGCTCTGCTGGGAGTGCTGGACAGCAAAGGTCAGGCTCTGGGAGCCCCTGGGTGGGCTGGAGGAGTGATACAGAGGTCCTGGAGCTCTGCTGGGAGTGCTGGACAGCAAAGGTCAGGCTCTGGGAGCCCCTGGGTGGGCTGGAGGAGTGTTAGAGAGGGCCTGGAGCTCTGCTGGTATTGCTGGACAGCAAGTGTGGGGCTCCTGGGGGCTCTGGGAGCCCCTGGGTGGGCTGGAGGAGTGTGAGAGAGGGCCTGGAGCTCTGCTGGGAGTGCTGGACAGCAAGTGTGGGGCTCCTGGGGGCTCTGGGAGCCCCTGGGTGGGCTGGAGGAGTGTGAGAGAGGGCCTGGAGCTCTGCTGGGAGTGCTGGACAGCAAGTGTGGGGCTCATGGGGGCTCTGGGAGCCCCTGGGTGGGCTGGAGGAGTGTTAGAGAGGGCCTGGAGCTCTGCAGGTAGTACTGGACAGCAAGTGTGGGGCTCCTGGGGGCTCTGGGAGCCCCTGGGTGGGCTGGAGGAGTGTGAGAGAGGGTCTGGAGCTATGCTGGGAGTGCTGGACAGCAAGTGTGGGGCTCCTGGGGGCTCTGGGAGCCCCTGGGTGGCCTGGAGGAGTGTTAGAGAGGGCCTGGAGCTCTGCTGGGAGTGCTGGACAGCAAGTGTGGGGCTCCTGGGGGCTCTGGGTGCCCCTGGGTGGGCTGGAGGAGTGTTAGAGAGGGCCTGGAGCTCTGCTGGGAGTGCTGGACAGCAAGTGTGGGGCTCTGGGAGCCCCTGGGTGGGCTGGAGGAGTGAGATAGAGGGCATGGAGCTCTGCAGGTATTGCTGGACAGCAAGTGTGGGGCTCCTGGGGGCTCTGGGAGCCCCTGGGTGGGCTGGAGGAGTGAGACAGAGGGCCTGGAGCTCTGCTGGGAGTGCTGGACTGCAAGTGTGGGGCTCCTGGGGGCTCTGGGAGCCCCTGGGTGGGCTGGAGGAGTGAGATAGAGGGCCTGGAGCTCTGCTGGGAGTGCTGGACAGCAAGTGTGGGGCTCCTGGGGGCTCTGGGAGCCCCTGGGTGGGCTGGAGGAGTGAGACAGAGGGCCTGGAGCTCTGCTGGGAGTGCTGGACAGCAAGTGTGGGGCTCCTGGGGGCTCTGGGTGCCCCTGGGTGGGCTGGAGGAGTGTTAGAGAGGGCCTGGAGCTCTGCTGGGAGTGCTGGACAGCAAGTGTGGGGCTCTGGGAGCCCCTGGGTGGGCTGGAGGAGTGAGATAGAGGGCCTGGAGCTCTGCAGGTATTGCTGGACAGCAAGTGTGGGGCTCCTGGGGGCTCTGGGAGCCCCTGGGTGGGCTGGAGGAGTGTTAGAGAGGGCCTGGAGCTCTGCAGGTAGTGCTGGACAGCAAGTGTGGGGCTCCTGGGGGCTCTGGGAACCCCTGGGTGGGCTGGAGGAGTGAGACAGAGGGCCTGGAGCTCTGCAGGTAGTGCTGGACAGCAAGTGTGGGGCTCCTGGGGGCTCTGGGAACCCCTGGGTGGGCTGGAGGAGTGAGACAGAGGGCCTGGAGCTCTGCTGGGAGTGCTGGACAGCAAGTGTGGGGCTCCTGGGGGCTCTGGGAGCCCCTGGGTGGGCTGGAGGAGTGAGACAGAGGGCCTGGAGCTCTGCTGGGAGTGCTGGACAGCAAGTGTGGGGCTCCTGGGGGCTCTGGGTGCCCCTGGGTGGGCTGGAGGAGTGTTAGAGAGGGCCTGGAGCTCTGCTGGGAGTGCTGGACAGCAAGTGTGGGGCTCTGGGAGCCCCTGGGTGGGCTGGAGGAGTGAGATAGAGGGCCTGGAGCTCTGCAGGTATTGCTGGACAGCAAGTGTGGGGCTCCTGGGGGCTCTGGGAGCCCCTGGGTGGGCTGGAGGAGTGTTAGAGAGGGCCTGGAGCTCTGCAGGTAGTGCTGGACAGCAAGTGTGGGGCTCCTGGGGGCTCTGGGAGCCCCTGGGTGGGCTGGAGGAGTGTTAGAGAGGGCCTGGAGCTCTGCTGGGAGTGCTGGACAGCAAAGGTCAGGCTCTGGGAGCCCCTGAGTCAGATGGAGGAGTGTTGTGAGAGAGGGCCTGGAGCTCTGCTGGGAGTGCTGGACAGCAAGTGTGGGGCTCTGGGAGCCCCTGGGTGGGCTGGAGGAGTGTTAGAGAGGCCCTGGAGCTCTGCAGGGAGTGCTGGACAGCAAGTGTGGGGCTCTGGGTGGCCCTGGGTCATATGGAAAAGTGTTAGAGAGGCCCTGGAGCTCTTCAGGGAGTGCTGGAGAGCAAAGGTCAGGCTCTGGGAGCCCCTAGGTCAGATGGAGGAGTGTTAGAGAGGGCCTGGAGCTCTGCAGGAAGTGCTGGACAGCAAAGGTCAGGCTCTGGGAGCCCCTGAGTCAGATGGAGGAGTGTTAGAGAGGGCCTGGAGCTCTGCAGGAAGTGCTGGACAGCAAAGGTCAGGCTCTGGGTGACCCTGGGTGGGCTGGAGGAGTGTTAGAGAGGGCCTGGAGCTCTGCTGGGAGTGCTGGACAGCAAGTGGTGGGCTCTGGGAGCCCCTGGGTGGGCTGGAGGAGTGAGATAGAGGGCCTGGAGCTCTGCTGGGAGTGCTGGACAGCAAGTGTGGGGCTCCTGGGGGCTCTGGGAGCCCCTGGGTGGGCTGGAGGAGTGTGAGAGAGGGCCTGGAGCTCTGCTGGGAGTGCTGGACAGCAAGTGTGGGGCTCCTGGGGGCTCTGTGAGCCCCTGGGTGGGCTGGAGGAGTGTTAGAGAGGGCCTGGAGCTCTGCAGGTAGTGCTGGACAGCAAGTGTGGGGCTCCTGGGGGCTCTGGGAGCCCCTGGGTGGGCTGGAGGAGTGAGACAGAGGGCCTGGAGCTCTGCTGGGAGTGCTGGACTGCAAGTGTGGGGCTCCTGGGGGCTCTGGGAGCCCCTGGGTGTGCTGGAGGAGTGAGACAGAGGGCCTGGAGCTCTGCTGGGAGTGCTGGACAGCAAGTGTGGGGCTCCTGGGGGCTCTGGGAGCCCCTGGGTGGGCTGGATGAGTGTTAGAGAGGGCCTGGAGCTCTGCAGGTAGTGCTGGACAGCAAGTGTGGGGCTCCTGGGGGCTCTGGGAGCCCCAGGGTGGGCTGGAGGACTGTGAGAGAGGGCCTGGAGCTCTGCTGGGAGTGCTGGACAGCAAAGGTAAGGCTCTGGGAGCCCCTGGGTGGGCTGGAGGAGTGTTAGAGAGGGCCTGGAGCTCTGCAGGTAGTGCTGGACAGCAAGTGTGGGGCTCCTGGGGGCTCTGGGAGCCCCTGGGTGGGCTGGAGGAGTGAGACAGAGGGCCTGGAGCTCTGCTGGGAGTGCTGGACAGCAAGTGTGGGGCTCTGGGAGCCCCTGGGTGGGCTGGAGGAGTGTTAGAGAGGGCCTGGAGCTCTGCTGGGAGTGCTGGACAGCAAGTGTGGGGCTCTGGGAGCCCCTGGGTGGGCTGGAGGAGTGAGATAGAGGGCCTGGAGCTCTGCAGGTATTGCTGGACAGCAAGTGTGGGGCTCCTGGGGGCTCTGGGAGCCCCTGGGTGGGCTGGAGGAGTGTTAGAGAGGGCCTGGAGCTCGGCAGGTAGTGCTGGACAGCAAGTGTGGGGCTCCTGGGGGCTCTGGGAACCCCTGGGTGGGCTGGAGGAGTGAGACAGAGGGCCTGGAGCTCTGCTGGGAGTGCTGGACAGCAAGTGGGGGGCTCTGGGAGCCCCTGGGTGGGCTGGAGGAGTGAGACAGAGGGCCTGGAGCTCTGCTGGGAGTGCTGGACTGCAAGTGTGGGGCTCCTGGGGGCTCTGGGAGCCCCAGGGTGGGCTGGAGGACTGTGAGAGAGGGCCTGGAGCTCTGCTGGGAGTGCTGGACAGCAAAGGTAAGGCTCTGGGAGCCCCTGGGTGGGCTGGAGGAGTGTTAGAGAGGGCCTGGAGCTCTGCAGGTAGTGCTGGACAGCAAGTGTGGGGCTCCTGGGGGCTCTGGGAGCCCCTGGGTGGGCTGGAGGAGTGAGACAGAGGGCCTGGAGCTCTGCTGGGAGTGCTGGACAGCAAAGGTCAGGCTCTGGGAGCCCCTGGGTGGGCTGGAGGAGTGATACAGAGGTCCTGGAGCTCTGCTGGGAGTGCTGGACAGCAAAGGTCAGGCTCTGGGAGCCCCTGGGTGGGCTGGAGGAGTGTTAGAGAGGGCCTGGAGCTCTGCTGGTATTGCTGGACAGCAAGTGTGGGGCTCCTGGGGGCTCTGGGAGCCCCTGGGTGGGCTGGAGGAGTGTGAGAGAGGGCCTGGAGCTCTGCTGGGAGTGCTGGACAGCAAGTGTGGGGCTCCTGGGGGCTCTGGGAGCCCCTGGGTGGGCTGGAGGAGTGTGAGAGAGGGCCTGGAGCTCTGCTGGGAGTGCTGGACAGCAAGTGTGGGGCTCATGGGGGCTCTGGGAGCCCCTGGGTGGGCTGGAGGAGTGTTAGAGAGGGCCTGGAGCTCTGCAGGTAGTACTGGACAGCAAGTGTGGGGCTCCTGGGGGCTCTGGGAGCCCCTGGGTGGGCTGGAGGAGTGTGAGAGAGGGTCTGGAGCTATGCTGGGAGTGCTGGACAGCAAGTGTGGGGCTCCTGGGGGCTCTGGGAGCCCCTGGGTGGCCTGGAGGAGTGTTAGAGAGGGCCTGGAGCTCTGCTGGGAGTGCTGGACAGCAAGTGTGGGGCTCCTGGGGGCTCTGGGTGCCCCTGGGTGGGCTGGAGGAGTGTTAGAGAGGGCCTGGAGCTCTGCTGGGAGTGCTGGACAGCAAGTGTGGGGCTCTGGGAGCCCCTGGGTGGGCTGGAGGAGTGAGATAGAGGGCATGGAGCTCTGCAGGTATTGCTGGACAGCAAGTGTGGGGCTCCTGGGGGCTCTGGGAGCCCCTGGGTGGGCTGGAGGAGTGAGACAGAGGGCCTGGAGCTCTGCTGGGAGTGCTGGACTGCAAGTGTGGGGCTCCTGGGGGCTCTGGGAGCCCCTGGGTGGGCTGGAGGAGTGAGATAGAGGGCCTGGAGCTCTGCTGGGAGTGCTGGACAGCAAGTGTGGGGCTCCTGGGGGCTCTGGGAGCCCCTGGGTGGGCTGGAGGAGTGAGACAGAGGGCCTGGAGCTCTGCTGGGAGTGCTGGACAGCAAGTGTGGGGCTCCTGGGGGCTCTGGGTGCCCCTGGGTGGGCTGGAGGAGTGTTAGAGAGGGCCTGGAGCTCTGCTGGGAGTGCTGGACAGCAAGTGTGGGGCTCTGGGAGCCCCTGGGTGGGCTGGAGGAGTGAGATAGAGGGCCTGGAGCTCTGCAGGTATTGCTGGACAGCAAGTGTGGGGCTCCTGGGGGCTCTGGGAGCCCCTGGGTGGGCTGGAGGAGTGTTAGAGAGGGCCTGGAGCTCTGCAGGTAGTGCTGGACAGCAAGTGTGGGGCTCCTGGGGGCTCTGGGAACCCCTGGGTGGGCTGGAGGAGTGAGACAGAGGGCCTGGAGCTCTGCAGGTAGTGCTGGACAGCAAGTGTGGGGCTCCTGGGGGCTCTGGGAACCCCTGGGTGGGCTGGAGGAGTGAGACAGAGGGCCTGGAGCTCTGCTGGGAGTGCTGGACAGCAAGTGTGGGGCTCCTGGGGGCTCTGGGAGCCCCTGGGTGGGCTGGAGGAGTGAGACAGAGGGCCTGGAGCTCTGCTGGGAGTGCTGGACAGCAAGTGTGGGGCTCCTGGGGGCTCTGGGTGCCCCTGGGTGGGCTGGAGGAGTGTTAGAGAGGGCCTGGAGCTCTGCTGGGAGTGCTGGACAGCAAGTGTGGGGCTCTGGGAGCCCCTGGGTGGGCTGGAGGAGTGAGATAGAGGGCCTGGAGCTCTGCAGGTATTGCTGGACAGCAAGTGTGGGGCTCCTGGGGGCTCTGGGAGCCCCTGGGTGGGCTGGAGGAGTGTTAGAGAGGGCCTGGAGCTCTGCAGGTAGTGCTGGACAGCAAGTGTGGGGCTCCTGGGGGCTCTGGGAGCCCCTGGGTGGGCTGGAGGAGTGTTAGAGAGGGCCTGGAGCTCTGCTGGGAGTGCTGGACAGCAAAGGTCAGGCTCTGGGAGCCCCTGAGTCAGATGGAGGAGTGTTGTGAGAGAGGGCCTGGAGCTCTGCTGGGAGTGCTGGACAGCAAGTGTGGGGCTCTGGGAGCCCCTGGGTGGGCTGGAGGAGTGTTAGAGAGGCCCTGGAGCTCTGCAGGGAGTGCTGGACAGCAAGTGTGGGGCTCTGGGTGGCCCTGGGTCATATGGAAAAGTGTTAGAGAGGCCCTGGAGCTCTTCAGGGAGTGCTGGAGAGCAAAGGTCAGGCTCTGGGAGCCCCTAGGTCAGATGGAGGAGTGTTAGAGAGGGCCTGGAGCTCTGCAGGAAGTGCTGGACAGCAAAGGTCAGGCTCTGGGAGCCCCTGAGTCAGATGGAGGAGTGTTAGAGAGGGCCTGGAGCTCTGCAGGAAGTGCTGGACAGCAAAGGTCAGGCTCTGGGTGACCCTGGGTGGGCTGGAGGAGTGTTAGAGAGGGCCTGGAGCTCTGCTGGGAGTGCTGGACAGCAAGTGGTGGGCTCTGGGAGCCCCTGGGTGGGCTGGAGGAGTGAGATAGAGGGCCTGGAGCTCTGCTGGGAGTGCTGGACAGCAAGTGTGGGGCTCCTGGGGGCTCTGGGAGCCCCTGGGTGGGCTGGAGGAGTGTGAGAGAGGGCCTGGAGCTCTGCTGGGAGTGCTGGACAGCAAGTGTGGGGCTCCTGGGGGCTCTGTGAGCCCCTGGGTGGGCTGGAGGAGTGTTAGAGAGGGCCTGGAGCTCTGCAGGTAGTGCTGGACAGCAAGTGTGGGGCTCCTGGGGGCTCTGGGAGCCCCTGGGTGGGCTGGAGGAGTGAGACAGAGGGCCTGGAGCTCTGCTGGGAGTGCTGGACTGCAAGTGTGGGGCTCCTGGGGGCTCTGGGAGCCCCTGGGTGTGCTGGAGGAGTGAGACAGAGGGCCTGGAGCTCTGCTGGGAGTGCTGGACAGCAAGTGTGGGGCTCCTGGGGGCTCTGGGAGCCCCTGGGTGGGCTGGATGAGTGTTAGAGAGGGCCTGGAGCTCTGCAGGTAGTGCTGGACAGCAAGTGTGGGGCTCCTGGGGGCTCTGGGAGCCCCAGGGTGGGCTGGAGGACTGTGAGAGAGGGCCTGGAGCTCTGCTGGGAGTGCTGGACAGCAAAGGTAAGGCTCTGGGAGCCCCTGGGTGGGCTGGAGGAGTGTTAGAGAGGGCCTGGAGCTCTGCAGGTAGTGCTGGACAGCAAGTGTGGGGCTCCTGGGGGCTCTGGGAGCCCCTGGGTGGGCTGGAGGAGTGAGACAGAGGGCCTGGAGCTCTGCTGGGAGTGCTGGACAGCAAGTGTGGGGCTCTGGGAGCCCCTGGGTGGGCTGGAGGAGTGTTAGAGAGGGCCTGGAGCTCTGCTGGGAGTGCTGGACAGCAAGTGTGGGGCTCTGGGAGCCCCTGGGTGGGCTGGAGGAGTGAGATAGAGGGCCTGGAGCTCTGCAGGTATTGCTGGACAGCAAGTGTGGGGCTCCTGGGGGCTCTGGGAGCCCCTGGGTGGGCTGGAGGAGTGTTAGAGAGGGCCTGGAGCTCGGCAGGTAGTGCTGGACAGCAAGTGTGGGGCTCCTGGGGGCTCTGGGAACCCCTGGGTGGGCTGGAGGAGTGAGACAGAGGGCCTGGAGCTCTGCTGGGAGTGCTGGACAGCAAGTGGGGGGCTCTGGGAGCCCCTGGGTGGGCTGGAGGAGTGAGACAGAGGGCCTGGAGCTCTGCTGGGAGTGCTGGACTGCAAGTGTGGGGCTCCTGGGGGCTCTGGGAGCCCCAGGGTGGGCTGGAGGACTGTGAGAGAGGGCCTGGAGCTCTGCTGGGAGTGCTGGACAGCAAAGGTAAGGCTCTGGGAGCCCCTGGGTGGGCTGGAGGAGTGTTAGAGAGGGCCTGGAGCTCTGCAGGTAGTGCTGGACAGCAAGTGTGGGGCTCCTGGGGGCTCTGGGAGCCCCTGGGTGGGCTGGAGGAGTGAGACAGAGGGCCTGGAGCTCTGCTGGGAGTGCTGGACAGCAAAGGTCAGGCTCTGGGAGCCCCTGGGTGGGCTGGAGGAGTGAGACAGAGGTCCTGGAGCTCTGCTGGGAGTGCTGGACAGCAAAGGTCAGGCTCTGGGAGCCCCTGGGTGGGCTGGAGGAGTGAGACAGAGGGCCTGGAGCTCTGCTGGGAGTGCTGGACAGCAAGTGTGGGGCTCATGGGGGCTCTGGGAGCCCCTGGGTGGGCTGGAGGATTGTTAGAGAGGGCCTGGAGCTCTGCTGGTAGTGCTGGACAGCAAGTGTGGGGCTCCTGGGGGCTCTGGGAGCCCATGGGTGGGCTGGAGGAGTGTGAGAGAGGGCCTGGAGCTCTGCTGGGAGTGCTGGACAGCAAAGGTCAGGCTCTGGGAGCCCCTGGGTGGGCTGGAGGAGTGAGACAGAGGTCCTGGAGCTCTGCTGGGAGTGCTGGACAGCAAAGGTCAGGCTCTGGGAGCCCCTGGGTGGGCTGGAGGAGTGTTAGAGAGGGCCTGGAGCTCTGCTGGTATTGCTGGACAGCAAGTGTGGGGCTCCTGGGGGCTCTGGGAGCCCCTGGGTGGGCTGGAGGAGTGTGAGAGAGGGCCTGGAGCTCTGCTGGGAGTGCTGGACAGCAAGTGTGGGGCTCCTGGGGGCTCTGGGAGCCCCTGGGTGGGCTGGAGGAGTGTGAGAGAGGGCCTGGAGCTCTGCTGGGAGTGCTGGACAGCAAGTGTGGGGCTCATGGGGGCTCTGGGAGCCCCTGGGTGGGCTGGAGGAGTGTTAGAGAGGGCCTGGAGCTCTGCAGGTAGTACTGGACAGCAAGTGTGGGGCTCCTGGGGGCTCTGGGAGCCCCTGGGTGGGCTGGAGGAGTGTGAGAGAGGGTCTGGAGCTATGCTGGGAGTGCTGGACAGCAAGTGTGGGGCTCCTGGGGGCTCTGGGAGCCCCTGGGTGGCCTGGAGGAGTGTTAGAGAAGGCCTGGAGCTCTGCTGGGAGTGCTGGACAGCAAGTGTGGGGCTCCTGGGGGCTCTGGGTGCCCCTGGGTGGGCTGGAGGAGTGTTAGAGAGGGCCTGGAGCTCTGCTGGGAGTGCTGGACAGCAAGTGTGGGGCTCTGGGAGCCCCTGGGTGGGCTGGAGGAGTGAGATAGAGGGCCTGGAGCTCTGCAGGTATTGCTGGACAGCAAGTGTGGGGCTCCTGGGGGCTCTGGGAGCCCCTGGGTGGGCTGGAGGAGTGAGACAGAGGGCCTGGAGCTCTGCTGGGAGTGCTGGACTGCAAGTGTGGGGCTCCTGGGGGCTCTGGGAGCCCCTGGGTGGGCTGGAGGAGTGAGATAGAGGGCCTGGAGCTCTGCTGGGAGTGCTGGACAGCAAGTGTGGGGCTCCTGGGGGCTCTGGGAGCCCCTGGGTGGGCTGGAGGAGTGAGACAGAGGGCCTGGAGCTCTGCTGGGAGTGCTGGACAGCAAGTGTGGGGCTCCTGGGGGCTCTGGGTGCCCCTGGGTGGGCTGGAGGAGTGTTAGAGAGGGCCTGGAGCTCTGCTGGGAGTGCTGGACAGCAAGTGTGGGGCTCTGGGAGCCCCTGGGTGGGCTGGAGGAGTGAGATAGAGGGCCTGGAGCTCTGCAGGTATTGCTGGACAGCAAGTGTGGGGCTCCTGGGGGCTCTGGGAGCCCCTGGGTGGGCTGGAGGAGTGTTAGAGAGGGCCTGGAGCTCTGCAGGTAGTGCTGGACAGCAAGTGTGGGGCTCCTGGGGGCTCTGGGAACCCCTGGGTGGGCTGGAGGAGTGAGACAGAGGGCCTGGAGCTCTGCAGGTAGTGCTGGACAGCAAGTGTGGGGCTCCTGGGGGCTCTGGGAACCCCTGGGTGGGCTGGAGGAGTGAGACAGAGGGCCTGGAGCTCTGCTGGGAGTGCTGGACAGCAAGTGTGGGGCTCCTGGGGGCTCTGGGAGCCCCTGGGTGGGCTGGAGGAGTGAGACAGAGGGCCTGGAGCTCTGCTGGGAGTGCTGGACAGCAAGTGTGGGGCTCCTGGGGGCTCTGGGTGCCCCTGGGTGGGCTGGAGGAGTGTTAGAGAGGGCCTGGAGCTCTGCTGGGAGTGCTGGACAGCAAGTGTGGGGCTCTGGGAGCCCCTGGGTGGGCTGGAGGAGTGAGATAGAGGGCCTGGAGCTCTGCAGGTATTGCTGGACAGCAAGTGTGGGGCTCCTGGGGGCTCTGGGAGCCCCTGGGTGGGCTGGAGGAGTGTTAGAGAGGGCCTGGAGCTCTGCAGGTAGTGCTGGACAGCAAGTGTGGGGCTCCTGGGGGCTCTGGGAGCCCCTGGGTGGGCTGGAGGAGTGTTAGAGAGGGCCTGGAGCTCTGCTGGGAGTGCTGGACAGCAAAGGTCAGGCTCTGGGAGCCCCTGAGTCAGATGGAGGAGTGTTGTGAGAGAGGGCCTGGAGCTCTGCTGGGAGTGCTGGACAGCAAGTGTGGGGCTCTGGGAGCCCCTGGGTGGGCTGGAGGAGTGTTAGAGAGGCCCTGGAGCTCTGCAGGGAGTGCTGGAAAGCAAGTGTGGGGCTCTGGGTGGCCCTGGGTCATATGGAAAAGTGTTAGAGAGGCCCTGGAGCTCTTCAGGGAGTGCTGGAGAGCAAAGGTCAGGCTCTGGGAGCCCCTAGGTCAGATGGAGGAGTGTTAGAGAGGGCCTGGAGCTCTGCAGGAAGTGCTGGACAGCAAAGGTCAGGCTCTGGGAGCCCCTGAGTCAGATGGAGGAGTGTTAGAGAGGGCCTGGAGCTCTGCAGGAAGTGCTGGACAGCAAAGGTCAGGCTCTGGGTGACCCTGGGTGGGCTGGAGGAGTGTTAGAGAGGGCCTGGAGCTCTGCTGGGAGTGCTGGACAGCAAGTGGTGGGCTCTGGGAGCCCCTGGGTGGGCTGGAGGAGTGAGATAGAGGGCCTGGAGCTCTGCTGGGAGTGCTGGACAGCAAGTGTGGGGCTCCTGGGGGCTCTGGGAGCCCCTGGGTGGGCTGGAGGAGTGTGAGAGAGGGCCTGGAGCTCTGCTGGGAGTGCTGGACAGCAAGTGTGGGGCTCCTGGGGGCTCTGTGAGCCCCTGGGTGGGCTGGAGGAGTGTTAGAGAGGGCCTGGAGCTCTGCAGGTAGTGCTGGACAGCAAGTGTGGGGCTCCTGGGGGCTCTGGGAGCCCCTGGGTGGGCTGGAGGAGTGAGACAGAGGGCCTGGAGCTCTGCTGGGAGTGCTGGACTGCAAGTGTGGGGCTCCTGGGGGCTCTGGGAGCCCCTGGGTGGGCTGGAGGAGTGAGACAGAGGGCCTGGAGCTCTGCTGGGAGTGCTGGACAGCAAGTGTGGGGCTCCTGGGGGCTCTGGGAGCCCCTGGGTGGGCTGGATGAGTGTTAGAGAGGGCCTGGAGCTCTGCAGGTAGTGCTGGACAGCAAGTGTGGGGCTCCTGGGGGCTCTGGGAGCCCCAGGGTGGGCTGGAGGACTGTGAGAGAGGGCCTGGAGCTCTGCTGGGAGTGCTGGACAGCAAAGGTAAGGCTCTGGGAGCCCCTGGGTGGGCTGGAGGAGTGTTAGAGAGGGCCTGGAGCTCTGCAGGTAGTGCTGGACAGCAAGTGTGGGGCTCCTGGGGGCTCTGGGAGCCCCTGGGTGGGCTGGAGGAGTGAGACAGAGGGCCTGGAGCTCTGCTGGGAGTGCTGGACAGCAAAGGTCAGGCTCTGGGAGCCCCTGGGTGGGCTGGAGGAGTGAGACAGAGGTCCTGGAGCTCTGCTGGGAGTGCTGGACAGCAAAGGTCAGGCTCTGGGAGCCCCTGGGTGGGCTGGAGGAGTGTTAGAGAGGGCCTGGAGCTCTGCTGGGAGTGCTGGACAGCAAAGGTCAGGCTCTGGGAGCCCCTGAGTCAGATGGAGGAGTGTTGTGAGAGAGGGCCTGGAGCTCTGCTGGGAGTGCTGGACAGCAAGTGTGGGGCTCTGGGAGCCCCTGGGTGGGCTGGAGGAGTGTTAGAGAGGCCCTGGAGCTCTGCAGGGAGTGCTGGACAGCAAGTGTGGGGCTCTGGGTGGCCCTGGGTCATATGGAGAAGTGTTAGAGAGGCCCTGGAGCTCTTCAGGGAGTGCTGGAGAGCAAAGGTCAGGCTCTGGGAGCCCCTAGGTCAGATGGAGGAGTGTTAGAGAGGGCCTGGAGCTCTGCAGGAAGTGCTGGACAGCAAAGGTCAGGCTCTGGGAGCCCCTGAGTCAGATGGAGGAGTGTTAGAGAGGGCCTGGAGCTCTGCTGGGAGTGCTGGACAGCAAGTGGGGGGCTCTGGGAGCCCCTGGGTGGGCTGGAGGAGTGAGATAGAGGGCCTGGAGCTCTGCTGGGAGTGCTGGACAGCAAGTGTGGGGCTCCTGGGGGCTCTGGGAGCCCCTGGGTGGGCTGGAGGAGTGAGACAGAGGGCCTGGAGCTCTGCTGGGAGTGCTGGACAGCAAGTGTGGGGCTCCTGGGGGCTCTGGGAGCCCCTGGGTGGGCTGGATGAGTGTTAGAGAGGGCCTGGAGCTCTGCAGGTAGTGCTGGACAGCAAGTGTGGGGCTCCTGGGGGCTCTGGGAGCCCCAGGGTGGGCTGGAGGACTGTGAGAGAGGGCCTGGAGCTCTGCTGGGAGTGCTGGACAGCAAAGGTAAGGCTCTGGGAGCCCGTGGGTGGGCTGGAGGAGTGTTAGAGAGGGCCTGGAGCTCGGCAGGTAGTGCTGGACAGCAAGTGTGGGGCTCCTGGGGGCTCTGGGAGCCCCTGGGTGGGCTGGAGGAGTGAGACAGAGGGCCTGGAGCTCTGCTGGGAGTGCTGGACAGCAAAGGTCAGGCTCTGGGAGCCCCTGGGTGGGCTGGAGGAGTGAGACAGAGGTCCTGGAGCTCTGCTGGGAGTGCTAGACAGCAAAGGTCAGGCTCTGGGAGCCCCTGGGTGGGCTGGAGGAGTGTTAGAGAGGGCCTGGAGCTCTGCAGGTAGTGCTGGACAGCAAGTGTGGGGCTCCTGGGGGCTCTGGGAACCCCTGGGTGGGCTGGAGGAGTGAGACAGAGGGCCTGGAGCTCTGCTGGGAGTGCTGGACAGCAAGTGTGGGGCTCCTGGGGGCTCTGGGAGCCCCTGGGTGGGCTGGAGGAGTGTGAGAGAGGGCCTGGAGCTCTGCTGGGAGTGCTGGACAGCAAGTGTGGGGCTCATGGGGGCTCTGGGAGCCCCTGGGTGGGCTGGAGGAGTGTTAGAGAGGGCCTGGAGCTCTGCTGGGAGTGCTGGACAGCAAAGGTCAGGCTCTGGGAGCCCCTGAGTCAGATGGAGAAGTGTTGTGAGAGAGGGCCTGGAGCTCTTCTGGGAGTGCTGGACAGCAAGTGTGGGGCTCTGGGAGCCCCTGGGTGGGCTGGAGGAGTGTTAGAGAGGCCCTGGAGCTCTGCAGGGAGTGCTGGACAGCAAGTGTGGGGCTCTGGGTGGCCCTGGGTCATATGGAGAAGTGTTAGAGAGGCCCTGGAGCTCTTCAGGGAGTGCTGGACAGCAAAGGTCAGGCTCTGGGAGCCCCTGAGTCAGATGGAGGAGTGTTAGAGAGGGCCTGGAGCTCTGCTGGGAGTGCTGGACAGCAAAGGTCAGGCTCTGGGAGCCCCTGGGTGGGCTGGAGGAGTGTTAGAGAGGGCCTGGAGCTCTGCTGGGAGTGCTGGACAGCAAAGGTCAGGCTCTGGGAGCCCCTGGGTGGGCTGGATAAGTGTTAGAGAGGGCCTGGAGCTCTGCAGGTATTGCTGGACAGCAAGTGTGGGGCTCCTGGGGGCTCTGGAAACCCCTGGGTGGGCTGGAGTAGTGAGACAGAGGGCCTGGAGCTCTGCTGGGAGTGCTGGACAGCAAGTGTGGGGCTCCTGGGGGCTCTGGGAGCCCCTGGGTGGGCTGGAGGAGTGTGAGAGAGGGCCTGGAGCTCTGCAGGTAGTGCTGGAGAGCAAAGGTCAGGCTCTGGGAGCCCCTAGGTCAGATGGAGGAGTGTTAGAGAGGGCCTGGAGCTCTGCAGGAAGTGCTGGACAGCAAAGGTCAGGCTCTGGGAGCCCCTGAGTCAGATGGAGGAGTGTTAGAGAGGGCCTGGAGCTCTGCAGGAAATGCTGGACAGCAAAGGTCAGGCTCTGGGTGACCCTGGGTGGGCTGGAGGAGTGTTAGAGAGGGCCTGGAGCTCTGCTGGGAGTGCTGGACAGCAAGTGGTGGGCTCTGGGAGCCCCTGGGTGGGCTGGAGGAGTGAGATAGAGGGCCTGGAGCTCTGCTGGGAGTGCTGGACAGCAAGTGTGGGGCTCCTGGGGGCTCTGGGAGCCCCTGGGTGGGCTGGAGGAGTGTGAGAGAGGGCCTGGAGCTCTGCTGGGAGTGCTGGACAGCAAGTGTGGGGCTCCTGGGGGCTCTGTGAGCCCCTGGGTGGGCTGGAGGAGTGTTAGAGAGGGCCTGGAGCTCTGCAGGTAGTGCTGGACAGCAAGTGTGGGGCTCCTGGGGGCTCTGGGAGCCCCTGGGTGGGCTGGAGGAGTGAGACAGAGGGCCTGGAGCTCTGCTGGGAGTGCTGGACTGCAAGTGTGGGGCTCCTGGGGGCTCTGGGAGCCCCTGGGTGGGCTGGAGGAGTGAGACAGAGTGCCTGGAGCTCTGCTGGGAGTGCTGGACAGCAAGTGTGGGGCTCCTGGGGGCTCTGGGAGCCCCTGGGTGGGCTGGATGAGTGTTAGAGAGGGCCTGGAGCTCTGCAGGTAGTGCTGGACAGCAAGTGTGGGGCTCCTGGGGGCTCTGGGAGCCCCAGGGTGGGCTGGAGGACTGTGAGAGAGGGCCTGGAGCTCTGCTGGGAGTGCTGGACAGCAAAGGTAAGGCTCTGGGAGCCCCTGGGTGGGCTGGAGGAGTGTTAGAGAGGGCCTGGAGCTCTGCAGGTAGTGCTGGACAGCAAGTGTGGGGCTCCTGGGGGCTCTGGGAGCCCCTGGGTGGGCTGGAGGAGTGAGACAGAGGGCCTGGAGCTCTGCTGGGAGTGCTGGACAGCAAAGGTCAGGCTCTGGGAGCCCCTGGGTGGGCTGGAGGAGTGAGACAGAGGTCCTGGAGCTCTGCTGGGAGTGCTGGACAGCAAAGGTCAGGCTCTGGGAGCCCCTGGGTGGGCTGGAGGAGTGTTAGAGAGGGCCTGGAGCTCTGCTGGGAGTGCTGGACAGCAAAGGTCAGGCTCTGGGAGCCCCTGAGTCAGATGGAGGAGTGTTGTGAGAGAGGGCCTGGAGCTCTGCTGGGAGTGCTGGACAGCAAGTGTGGGGCTCTGGGAGCCCCTGGGTGGGCTGGAGGAGTGTTAGAGAGGCCCTGGAGCTCTGCAGGGAGTGCTGGACAGCAAGTGTGGGGCTCTGGGTGGCCCTGGGTCATATGGAGAAGTGTTAGAGAGGCCCTGGAGCTCTTCAGGGAGTGCTGGAGAGCAAAGGTCAGGCTCTGGGAGCCCCTAGGTCAGATGGAGGAGTGTTAGAGAGGGCCTGGAGCTCTGCAGGAAGTGCTGGACAGCAAAGGTCAGGCTCTGGGAGCCCCTGAGTCAGATGGAGGAGTGTTAGAGAGGGCCTGGAGCTCTGCTGGGAGTGCTGGACAGCAAGTGGGGGGCTCTGGGAGCCCCTGGGTGGGCTGGAGGAGTGAGATAGAGGGCCTGGAGCTCTGCTGGGAGTGCTGGACAGCAAGTGTGGGGCTCCTGGGGGCTCTGGGAGCCCCTGGGTGGGCTGGAGGAGTGAGACAGAGGGCCTGGAGCTCTGCTGGGAGTGCTGGACAGCAAGTGTGGGGCTCCTGGGGGCTCTGGGAGCCCCTGGGTGGGCTGGATGAGTGTTAGAGAGGGCCTGGAGCTCTGCAGGTAGTGCTGGACAGCAAGTGTGGGGCTCCTGGGGGCTCTGGGAGCCCATGGGTGGGCTGGAGGAGTGTGAGAGAGGGCCTGGAGCTCTGCTGGGAGTGCTGGACAGCAAAGGTCAGGCTCTGGGAGCCCCTGGGTGGGCTGGAGGAGTGAGACAGAGGTCCTGGAGCTCTGCTGGGAGTGCTGGACAGCAAAGGTCAGGCTCTGGGAGCCCCTGGGTGGGCTGGAGGAGTGTTAGAGAGGGCCTGGAGCTCTGCAGGTATTGCTGGACAGCAAGTGTGGGGCTCTGGGAGCCCCTGGGTGGGCTGGAGGAGTGAGACAGAGGGCCTGGAGCTCTGCTGGGAGTGCTGGACAGCAAGTGTGGGGCTCCTGGGGGCTCTTGGAGCCCCTGGGTGGGCTGGAGGAGTGAGACAGAGGGCCTGGAGCTCTGCTGGGAGTGCTGGACAGCAAAGGTCAGGCTCTGGGAGCCCCTGGGTGGGCTGGAGGAGTGAGACAGAGGTCCTGGAGCTCTGCTGGGAGTGCTGGACAGCAAAGGTCAGGCTCTGGGAGCCCCTGGGTGGGCTGGAGGAGTGAGACAGAGGGCCTGGAGCTCTGCTGGGAGTGCTGGACAGCAAGTGTGGGGCTCATGGGGGCTCTGGGAGCCCCTGGGTGGGCTGGAGGATTGTTAGAGAGGGCCTGGAGCTCTGCAGGTAGTGCTGGACAGCAAGTGTGGGGCTCCTGGGGGCTCTGGGAGCCCATGGGTGGGCTGGAGGAGTGTGAGAGAGGGCCTGGAGCTCTGCTGGGAGTGCTGGACAGCAAAGGTCAGGCTCTGGGAGCCCCTGGGTGGGCTGGAGGAGTGAGACAGAGGTCCTGGAGCTCTGCTGGGAGTGCTGGACAGCAAAGGTCAGGCTCTGGGAGCCCCTGGGTGGGCTGGAGGAGTGTTAGAGAGGGCCTGGAGCTCTGCTGGTATTGCTGGACAGCAAGTGTGGGGCTCATGGGGGCTCTGGGAGCCCCTGGGTGGGCTGGAGGAGTGTGAGAGAGGGCCTGGAGCTCTGCTGGGAGTGCTGGACAGCAAGTGTGGGGCTCCTGGGGGCTCTGGGAGCCCCTGGGTGGGCTGGAGGAGTGTGAGAGAGGGCCTGGAGCTCTGCTGGGAGTGCTGGACAGCAAGTGTGGGGCTCATGGGGGCTCTGGGAGCCCCTGGGTGGGCTGGAGGAGTGTTAGAGAGGGCCTGGAGCTCTGCAGGTAGTACTGGACAGCAAGTGTGGGGCTCCTGGGGGCTCTGGGAGCCCCTGGGTGGGCTGGAGGAGTGTGAGAGAGGGCCTGGAGCTCTGCTGGGAGTGCTGGACAGCAAGTGTGGGGCTCCTGGGGGCTCTGGGAGCCCCTGGGTGGGCTGGAGGAGTGTGAGAGAGGGCCTGGAGCTCTGCTGGGAGTGCTGGACAGCAAAGGTCAGGCTCTGGGAGCCCCTGGGTGGGCTGGAGGAGTGAGACAGAGGTCCTGGAGCTCTGCTGGGAGTGCTGGACAGCAAAGGTCAGGCTCTGGGAGCCCCTGGGTGGGCTGGATAAGTGTTAGAGAGGGCCTGGAGCTCTGCAGGTATTGCTGGACAGCAAGTGTGGGGCTCCTGGGGGCTCTGGGAACCCCTGGGTGGGCTGGAGTAGTGAGACAGAGGGCCTGGAGCTCTGCTGGGAGTGCTGGACAGCAAGTGTGGTGCTCCTGGGGGCTCTGGGAGCCCCTGGGTGGGCTGGAGGAGTGTTAGAGAGGGCCTGGAGCTCTGCAGGTAGTACTGGACAGCAAGTGTGGGGCTCCTGGGGGCTCTGGGAGCCCCTGGGTGGGCTGGAGGAGTGTGAGAGAGGGTCTGGAGCTATGCTGGGAGTGCTGGACAGCAAGTGTGGGGCTCCTGGGGGCTCTGGGAGCCCCTGGGTGGGCTGGAGGAGTGTGAGAGAGGGCCTGGAGCTCTGCTGGGAGTGCTGGACAGCAAGTGTGGGGCTCCTGGGGGCTCTGGGAGCCCCTGGGTGGGCTGGAGGAGTGTGAGAGAGGGCCTGGAGCTCTGCTGGGAGTGCTGGACAGCAAAGGTCAGGCTCTGGGAGCCCCTGGGTGGGCTGGAGGAGTGAGACAGAGGTCCTGGAGCTCTGCTGGGAGTGCTGGACAGCAAAGGTCAGGCTCTGGGAGCCCCTGGGTGGGCTGGATAAGTGTTAGAGAGGGCCTGGAGCTCTGCAGGTATTGCTGGACAGCAAGTGTGGGGCTCCTGGGGGCTCTGGGAACCCCTGGGTGGGCTGGAGTAGTGAGACAGAGGGCCTGGAGCTCTGCTGGGAGTGCTGGACAGCAAGTGTGGTGCTCCTGGGGGCTCTGGGAGCCCCTGGGTGGGCTGGAGGAGTGTGAGAGAGGGCCTGGAGCTCTGCTGGGAGTGCTGGACAGCAAGTTTGGGGCTCATGGGGGCTCTGGGAGCCCCTGGGTGGGATGGAGGAGTGTTAGAGAGTGCCTGGAGCTCTGCAGGTAGTGCTAGACAGCAAGTGTGGGGCTCCTGGGGGCTCTGGGAGCCCTTGGGTGGGCTGGAGGAGTGAGACAGAGGGCCTGTAGCTCTGCTGGGAGTGCTGGACAGCAAGTGTGGGGCTCCTGGGGGCTCTGGGTGCCCCTGGGTGGGCTGGAGGAGTGTTAGAGAGGGCCTGGAGCTCTGCTGGGAGTGCTGGACAGCAAGTGTGGGGCTCTGGGAGCCCCTGGGTGGGCTGGAGGAGTGTTAGAGAGGGCCTGGAGCTCTGCTGGGAGTGCTGGACAGCAAGTGTGGGGCTCTGGGAGCCCCTGGGTGGGCTGGAGGAGTGAGATAGAGGGCCTGGAGCTCTGCAGGTATTGCTGGACAGCAAGTGTGGGGCTCTGGGAGCCCCTGGGTGGGCTGGAGGAGTGAGACAGAGGGCCTGGAGCTCTGCTGGGAGTGCTGGACAGCAAGTGTGGGGCTCCTGGGGGCTCTGGGTGCCCCTGGGTGGGCTGGAGGAGTGTTAGAGAGGGCCTGGAGCTCTGCTGGGAGTGCTGGACAGCAAGTGTGGGGCTCTGGGAGCCCCTGGGTGGGCTGGAGGAGTGAGATAGAGGGCCTGGAGCTCTGCAGGTATTGCTGGACAGCAAGTGTGGGGCTCCTGGGGGCTCTGGGAGCCCCTGGGTGGGCTGGAGGAGTGAGACAGAGGGCCTGGAGCTCTGCTGGGAGTGCTGGACTGCAAGTGTGGGGCTCCTGGGGGCTCTGGGAGCCCCTGGGTGGGCTGGAGGAGTGAGATAGAGGGCCTGGAGCTCTGCTGGGAGTGCTGGACAGCAAGTGTGGGGCTCCTGGGGGCTCTGGGAGCCCCTGGGTGGGCTGGAGGAGTGAGACAGAGGGCCTGGAGCTCTGCTGGGAGTGCTGGACAGCAAGTGTGGGGCTCTGGGAGCCCCTGGGTGGGCTGGAGGAGTGAGATAGAGGGCCTGGAGCTCTGCAGGTATTGCTGGACAGCAAGTGTGGGGCTCCTGGGGGCTCTGGGAGCCCCTGGGTGGGCTGGAGGAGTGTTAGAGAGGGCCTGGAGCTCTGCAGGTAGTGCTGGACAGCAAGTGTGGGGCTCCTGGGGGCTCTGGGAACCCCTGGGTGGGCTGGAGGAGTGAGACAGAGGGCCTGGAGCTCTGCAGGTAGTGCTGGACAGCAAGTGTGGGGCTCCTGGGGGCTCTGGGAACCCCTGGGTGGGCTGGAGGAGTGAGACAGAGGGCCTGGAGCTCTGCTGGGAGTGCTGGAGAGCAAGTTTGGGGCTCATGGGGGCTCTGGGAGCCCCTGGGTGGGATGGAGGAGTGTTAGAGAGGGCCTGGAGCTCTGCAGGTAGTGCTAGACAGCAAGTGTGGGGCTCCTGGGGGCTCTGGGAGCCCTTGGGTGGGCTGGAGGAGTGAGACAGAGGGCCTGGAGCTCTGCTGGGAGTGCTGGACAGCAAGTGTGGGGCTCCTGGGGGCTCTGGGTGCCCCTGGGTGGGCTGGAGGAGTATTAGAGAGGGCCTGGAGCTCTGCTGGGAGTGCTGGACAGCAAGTGTGGGGCTCTGGGAGCCCCTGGGTGGGCTGGAGGAGTGTTAGAGAGGGCCTGGAGCTCTGCTGGGAGTGCTGGACAGCAAGTGTGGGGCTCTGGGAGCCCCTGGGTGGGCTGGAGGAGTGAGATAGAGGGCCTGGAGCTCTGCAGGTATTGCTGGACAGCAAGTGTGGGGCTCCTGGGGGCTCTGGGAGCCCCTGGGTGGGCTGGAGGAGTGTTAGAGAGGGCCTGGAGCTCGGCAGGTAGTGCTGGACAGCAAGTGTGGGGCTCCTGGGGGCTCTGGGAACCCCTGGGTGGGCTGGAGGAGTGAGACAGAGGGCCTGGAGCTCTGCTGGGAGTGCTGGACAGCAAGTGGGGGGCTCTGGGAGCCCCTGGGTGGGCTGGAGGAGTGAGACAGAGGGCCTGGAGCTCTGCTGGGAGTGCTGGACTGCAAGTGTGGGGCTCCTGGGGGCTCTGGGAGCCCCAGGGTGGGCTGGAGGACTGTGAGAGAGGGCCTGGAGCTCTGCTGGGAGTGCTGGACAGCAAAGGTAAGGCTCTGGGAGCCCCTGGGTGGGCTGGAGGAGTGTTAGAGAGGGCCTGGAGCTCTGCAGGTAGTGCTGGACAGCAAGTGTGGGGCTCCTGGGGGCTCTGGGAGCCCCTGGGTGGGCTGGAGGAGTGAGACAGAGGGCCTGGAGCTCTGCTGGGAGTGCTGGACAGCAAAGGTCAGGCTCTGGGAGCCCCTGGGTGGGCTGGAGGAGTGAGACAGAGGTCCTGGAGCTCTGCTGGGAGTGCTGGACAGCAAAGGTCAGGCTCTGGGAGCCCCTGGGTGGGCTGGAGGAGTGAGACAGAGGGCCTGGAGCTCTGCTGGGAGTGCTGGACAGCAAGTGTGGGGCTCATGGGGGCTCTGGGAGCCCCTGGGTGGGCTGGAGGATTGTTAGAGAGGGCCTGGAGCTCTGCTGGTAGTGCTGGACAGCAAGTGTGGGGCTCCTGGGGGCTCTGGGAGCCCATGGGTGGGCTGGAGGAGTGTGAGAGAGGGCCTGGAGCTCTGCTGGGAGTGCTGGACAGCAAAGGTCAGGCTCTGGGAGCCCCTGGGTGGGCTGGAGGAGTGATACAGAGGTCCTGGAGCTCTGCTGGGAGTGCTGGACAGCAAAGGTCAGGCTCTGGGAGCCCCTGGGTGGGCTGGAGGAGTGTTAGAGAGGGCCTGGAGCTCTGCTGGTATTGCTGGACAGCAAGTGTGGGGCTCCTGGGGGCTCTGGGAGCCCCTGGGTGGGCTGGAGGAGTGTGAGAGAGGGCCTGGAGCTCTGCTGGGAGTGCTGGACAGCAAGTGTGGGGCTCCTGGGGGCTCTGGGAGCCCCTGGGTGGGCTGGAGGAGTGTGAGAGAGGGCCTGGAGCTCTGCTGGGAGTGCTGGACAGCAAGTGTGGGGCTCATGGGGGCTCTGGGAGCCCCTGGGTGGGCTGGAGGAGTGTTAGAGAGGGCCTGGAGCTCTGCAGGTAGTACTGGACAGCAAGTGTGGGGCTCCTGGGGGCTCTGGGAGCCCCTGGGTGGGCTGGAGGAGTGTGAGAGAGGGTCTGGAGCTATGCTGGGAGTGCTGGACAGCAAGTGTGGGGCTCCTGGGGGCTCTGGGAGCCCCTGGGTGGCCTGGAGGAGTGTTAGAGAGGGCCTGGAGCTCTGCTGGGAGTGCTGGACAGCAAGTGTGGGGCTCCTGGGGGCTCTGGGTGCCCCTGGGTGGGCTGGAGGAGTGTTAGAGAGGGCCTGGAGCTCTGCTGGGAGTGCTGGACAGCAAGTGTGGGGCTCTGGGAGCCCCTGGGTGGGCTGGAGGAGTGAGATAGAGGGCATGGAGCTCTGCAGGTATTGCTGGACAGCAAGTGTGGGGCTCCTGGGGGCTCTGGGAGCCCCTGGGTGGGCTGGAGGAGTGAGACAGAGGGCCTGGAGCTCTGCTGGGAGTGCTGGACTGCAAGTGTGGGGCTCCTGGGGGCTCTGGGAGCCCCTGGGTGGGCTGGAGGAGTGAGATAGAGGGCCTGGAGCTCTGCTGGGAGTGCTGGACAGCAAGTGTGGGGCTCCTGGGGGCTCTGGGAGCCCCTGGGTGGGCTGGAGGAGTGAGACAGAGGGCCTGGAGCTCTGCTGGGAGTGCTGGACAGCAAGTGTGGGGCTCCTGGGGGCTCTGGGTGCCCCTGGGTGGGCTGGAGGAGTGTTAGAGAGGGCCTGGAGCTCTGCTGGGAGTGCTGGACAGCAAGTGTGGGGCTCTGGGAGCCCCTGGGTGGGCTGGAGGAGTGAGATAGAGGGCCTGGAGCTCTGCAGGTATTGCTGGACAGCAAGTGTGGGGCTCCTGGGGGCTCTGGGAGCCCCTGGGTGGGCTGGAGGAGTGTTAGAGAGGGCCTGGAGCTCTGCAGGTAGTGCTGGACAGCAAGTGTGGGGCTCCTGGGGGCTCTGGGAACCCCTGGGTGGGCTGGAGGAGTGAGACAGAGGGCCTGGAGCTCTGCAGGTAGTGCTGGACAGCAAGTGTGGGGCTCCTGGGGGCTCTGGGAACCCCTGGGTGGGCTGGAGGAGTGAGACAGAGGGCCTGGAGCTCTGCTGGGAGTGCTGGACAGCAAGTGTGGGGCTCCTGGGGGCTCTGGGAGCCCCTGGGTGGGCTGGAGGAGTGAGACAGAGGGCCTGGAGCTCTGCTGGGAGTGCTGGACAGCAAGTGTGGGGCTCCTGGGGGCTCTGGGTGCCCCTGGGTGGGCTGGAGGAGTGTTAGAGAGGGCCTGGAGCTCTGCTGGGAGTGCTGGACAGCAAGTGTGGGGCTCTGGGAGCCCCTGGGTGGGCTGGAGGAGTGAGATAGAGGGCCTGGAGCTCTGCAGGTATTGCTGGACAGCAAGTGTGGGGCTCCTGGGGGCTCTGGGAGCCCCTGGGTGGGCTGGAGGAGTGTTAGAGAGGGCCTGGAGCTCTGCAGGTAGTGCTGGACAGCAAGTGTGGGGCTCCTGGGGGCTCTGGGAGCCCCTGGGTGGGCTGGAGGAGTGTTAGAGAGGGCCTGGAGCTCTGCTGGGAGTGCTGGACAGCAAAGGTCAGGCTCTGGGAGCCCCTGAGTCAGATGGAGGAGTGTTGTGAGAGAGGGCCTGGAGCTCTGCTGGGAGTGCTGGACAGCAAGTGTGGGGCTCTGGGAGCCCCTGGGTGGGCTGGAGGAGTGTTAGAGAGGCCCTGGAGCTCTGCAGGGAGTGCTGGACAGCAAGTGTGGGGCTCTGGGTGGCCCTGGGTCATATGGAAAAGTGTTAGAGAGGCCCTGGAGCTCTTCAGGGAGTGCTGGAGAGCAAAGGTCAGGCTCTGGGAGCCCCTAGGTCAGATGGAGGAGTGTTAGAGAGGGCCTGGAGCTCTGCAGGAAGTGCTGGACAGCAAAGGTCAGGCTCTGGGAGCCCCTGAGTCAGATGGAGGAGTGTTAGAGAGGGCCTGGAGCTCTGCAGGAAGTGCTGGACAGCAAAGGTCAGGCTCTGGGTGACCCTGGGTGGGCTGGAGGAGTGTTAGAGAGGGCCTGGAGCTCTGCTGGGAGTGCTGGACAGCAAGTGGTGGGCTCTGGGAGCCCCTGGGTGGGCTGGAGGAGTGAGATAGAGGGCCTGGAGCTCTGCTGGGAGTGCTGGACAGCAAGTGTGGGGCTCCTGGGGGCTCTGGGAGCCCCTGGGTGGGCTGGAGGAGTGTGAGAGAGGGCCTGGAGCTCTGCTGGGAGTGCTGGACAGCAAGTGTGGGGCTCCTGGGGGCTCTGTGAGCCCCTGGGTGGGCTGGAGGAGTGTTAGAGAGGGCCTGGAGCTCTGCAGGTAGTGCTGGACAGCAAGTGTGGGGCTCCTGGGGGCTCTGGGAGCCCCTGGGTGGGCTGGAGGAGTGAGACAGAGGGCCTGGAGCTCTGCTGGGAGTGCTGGACTGCAAGTGTGGGGCTCCTGGGGGCTCTGGGAGCCCCTGGGTGTGCTGGAGGAGTGAGACAGAGGGCCTGGAGCTCTGCTGGGAGTGCTGGACAGCAAGTGTGGGGCTCCTGGGGGCTCTGGGAGCCCCTGGGTGGGCTGGATGAGTGTTAGAGAGGGCCTGGAGCTCTGCAGGTAGTGCTGGACAGCAAGTGTGGGGCTCCTGGGGGCTCTGGGAGCCCCAGGGTGGGCTGGAGGACTGTGAGAGAGGGCCTGGAGCTCTGCTGGGAGTGCTGGACAGCAAAGGTAAGGCTCTGGGAGCCCCTGGGTGGGCTGGAGGAGTGTTAGAGAGGGCCTGGAGCTCTGCAGGTAGTGCTGGACAGCAAGTGTGGGGCTCCTGGGGGCTCTGGGAGCCCCTGGGTGGGCTGGAGGAGTGAGACAGAGGGCCTGGAGCTCTGCTGGGAGTGCTGGACAGCAAGTGTGGGGCTCTGGGAGCCCCTGGGTGGGCTGGAGGAGTGTTAGAGAGGGCCTGGAGCTCTGCTGGGAGTGCTGGACAGCAAGTGTGGGGCTCTGGGAGCCCCTGGGTGGGCTGGAGGAGTGAGATAGAGGGCCTGGAGCTCTGCAGGTATTGCTGGACAGCAAGTGTGGGGCTCCTGGGGGCTCTGGGAGCCCCTGGGTGGGCTGGAGGAGTGTTAGAGAGGGCCTGGAGCTCGGCAGGTAGTGCTGGACAGCAAGTGTGGGGCTCCTGGGGGCTCTGGGAACCCCTGGGTGGGCTGGAGGAGTGAGACAGAGGGCCTGGAGCTCTGCTGGGAGTGCTGGACAGCAAGTGGGGGGCTCTGGGAGCCCCTGGGTGGGCTGGAGGAGTGAGACAGAGGGCCTGGAGCTCTGCTGGGAGTGCTGGACTGCAAGTGTGGGGCTCCTGGGGGCTCTGGGAGCCCCAGGGTGGGCTGGAGGACTGTGAGAGAGGGCCTGGAGCTCTGCTGGGAGTGCTGGACAGCAAAGGTAAGGCTCTGGGAGCCCCTGGGTGGGCTGGAGGAGTGTTAGAGAGGGCCTGGAGCTCTGCAGGTAGTGCTGGACAGCAAGTGTGGGGCTCCTGGGGGCTCTGGGAGCCCCTGGGTGGGCTGGAGGAGTGAGACAGAGGGCCTGGAGCTCTGCTGGGAGTGCTGGACAGCAAAGGTCAGGCTCTGGGAGCCCCTGGGTGGGCTGGAGGAGTGAGACAGAGGTCCTGGAGCTCTGCTGGGAGTGCTGGACAGCAAAGGTCAGGCTCTGGGAGCCCCTGGGTGGGCTGGAGGAGTGAGACAGAGGGCCTGGAGCTCTGCTGGGAGTGCTGGACAGCAAGTGTGGGGCTCATGGGGGCTCTGGGAGCCCCTGGGTGGGCTGGAGGATTGTTAGAGAGGGCCTGGAGCTCTGCTGGTAGTGCTGGACAGCAAGTGTGGGGCTCCTGGGGGCTCTGGGAGCCCATGGGTGGGCTGGAGGAGTGTGAGAGAGGGCCTGGAGCTCTGCTGGGAGTGCTGGACAGCAAAGGTCAGGCTCTGGGAGCCCCTGGGTGGGCTGGAGGAGTGAGACAGAGGTCCTGGAGCTCTGCTGGGAGTGCTGGACAGCAAAGGACAGGCTCTGGGAGCCCCTGGGTGGGCTGGAGGAGTGTTAGAGAGGGCCTGGAGCTCTGCTGGTATTGCTGGACAGCAAGTGTGGGGCTCCTGGGGGCTCTGGGAGCCCCTGGGTGGGCTGGAGGAGTGTGAGAGAGGGCCTGGAGCTCTGCTGGGAGTGCTGGACAGCAAGTGTGGGGCTCCTGGGGGCTCTGGGAGCCCCTGGGTGGGCTGGAGGAGTGTGAGAGAGGGCCTGGAGCTCTGCTGGGAGTGCTGGACAGCAAGTGTGGGGCTCATGGGGGCTCTGGGAGCCCCTGGGTGGGCTGGAGGAGTGTTAGAGAGGGCCTGGAGCTCTGCAGGTAGTACTGGACAGCAAGTGTGGGGCTCCTGGGGGCTCTGGGAGCCCCTGGGTGGGCTGGAGGAGTGTGAGAGAGGGTCTGGAGCTATGCTGGGAGTGCTGGACAGCAAGTGTGGGGCTCCTGGGGGCTCTGGGAGCCCCTGGGTGGCCTGGAGGAGTGTTAGAGAGGGCCTGGAGCTCTGCTGGGAGTGCTGGACAGCAAGTGTGGGGCTCCTGGGGGCTCTGGGTGCCCCTGGGTGGGCTGGAGGAGTGTTAGAGAGGGCCTGGAGCTCTGCTGGGAGTGCTGGACAGCAAGTGTGGGGCTCTGGGAGCCCCTGGGTGGGCTGGAGGAGTGAGATAGAGGGCCTGGAGCTCTGCAGGTATTGCTGGACAGCAAGTGTGGGGCTCCTGGGGGCTCTGGGAGCCCCTGGGTGGGCTGGAGGAGTGAGACAGAGGGCCTGGAGCTCTGCTGGGAGTGCTGGACTGCAAGTGTGGGGCTCCTGGGGGCTCTGGGAGCCCCTGGGTGGGCTGGAGGAGTGAGATAGAGGGCCTGGAGCTCTGCTGGGAGTGCTGGACAGCAAGTGTGGGGCTCCTGGGGGCTCTGGGAGCCCCTGGGTGGGCTGGAGGAGTGAGACAGAGGGCCTGGAGCTCTGCTGGGAGTGCTGGACAGCAAGTGTGGGGCTCCTGGGGGCTCTGGGTGCCCCTGGGTGGGCTGGAGGAGTGTTAGAGAGGGCCTGGAGCTCTGCTGGGAGTGCTGGACAGCAAGTGTGGGGCTCTGGGAGCCCCTGGGTGGGCTGGAGGAGTGAGATAGAGGGCCTGGAGCTCTGCAGGTATTGCTGGACAGCAAGTGTGGGGCTCCTGGGGGCTCTGGGAGCCCCTGGGTGGGCTGGAGGAGTGTTAGAGAGGGCCTGGAGCTCTGCAGGTAGTGCTGGACAGCAAGTGTGGGGCTCCTGGGGGCTCTGGGAACCCCTGGGTGGGCTGGAGGAGTGAGACAGAGGGCCTGGAGCTCTGCAGGTAGTGCTGGACAGCAAGTGTGGGGCTCCTGGGGGCTCTGGGAACCCCTGGGTGGGCTGGAGGAGTGAGACAGAGGGCCTGGAGCTCTGCTGGGAGTGCTGGACAGCAAGTGTGGGGCTCCTGGGGGCTCTGGGAGCCCCTGGGTGGGCTGGAGGAGTGAGACAGAGGGCCTGGAGCTCTGCTGGGAGTGCTGGACAGCAAGTGTGGGGCTCCTGGGGGCTCTGGGTGCCCCTGGGTGGGCTGGAGGAGTGTTAGAGAGGGCCTGGAGCTCTGCTGGGAGTGCTGGACAGCAAGTGTGGGGCTCTGGGAGCCCCTGGGTGGGCTGGAGGAGTGAGATAGAGGGCCTGGAGCTCTGCAGGTATTGCTGGACAGCAAGTGTGGGGCTCCTGGGGGCTCTGGGAGCCCCTGGGTGGGCTGGAGGAGTGTTAGAGAGGGCCTGGAGCTCTGCAGGTAGTGCTGGACAGCAAGTGTGGGGCTCCTGGGGGCTCTGGGAGCCCCTGGGTGGGCTGGAGGAGTGTTAGAGAGGGCCTGGAGCTCTGCTGGGAGTGCTGGACAGCAAAGGTCAGGCTCTGGGAGCCCCTGAGTCAGATGGAGGAGTGTTGTGAGAGAGGGCCTGGAGCTCTGCTGGGAGTGCTGGACAGCAAGTGTGGGGCTCTGGGAGCCCCTGGGTGGGCTGGAGGAGTGTTAGAGAGGCCCTGGAGCTCTGCAGGGAGTGCTGGACAGCAAGTGTGGGGCTCTGGGTGGCCCTGGGTCATATGGAAAAGTGTTAGAGAGGCCCTGGAGCTCTTCAGGGAGTGCTGGAGAGCAAAGGTCAGGCTCTGGGAGCCCCTAGGTCAGATGGAGGAGTGTTAGAGAGGGCCTGGAGCTCTGCAGGAAGTGCTGGACAGCAAAGGTCAGGCTCTGGGAGCCCCTGAGTCAGATGGAGGAGTGTTAGAGAGGGCCTGGAGCTCTGCAGGAAGTGCTGGACAGCAAAGGTCAGGCTCTGGGTGACCCTGGGTGGGCTGGAGGAGTGTTAGAGAGGGCCTGGAGCTCTGCTGGGAGTGCTGGACAGCAAGTGGTGGGCTCTGGGAGCCCCTGGGTGGGCTGGAGGAGTGAGATAGAGGGCCTGGAGCTCTGCTGGGAGTGCTGGACAGCAAGTGTGGGGCTCCTGGGGGCTCTGGGAGCCCCTGGGTGGGCTGGAGGAGTGTGAGAGAGGGCCTGGAGCTCTGCTGGGAGTGCTGGACAGCAAGTGTGGGGCTCCTGGGGGCTCTGTGAGCCCCTGGGTGGGCTGGAGGAGTGTTAGAGAGGGCCTGGAGCTCTGCAGGTAGTGCTGGACAGCAAGTGTGGGGCTCCTGGGGGCTCTGGGAGCCCCTGGGTGGGCTGGAGGAGTGAGACAGAGGGCCTGGAGCTCTGCTGGGAGTGCTGGACTGCAAGTGTGGGGCTCCTGGGGGCTCTGGGAGCCCCTGGGTGGGCTGGAGGAGTGAGACAGAGGGCCTGGAGCTCTGCTGGGAGTGCTGGACAGCAAGTGTGGGGCTCCTGGGGGCTCTGGGAGCCCCTGGGTGGGCTGGATGAGTGTTAGAGAGGGCCTGGAGCTCTGCAGGTAGTGCTGGACAGCAAGTGTGGGGCTCCTGGGGGCTCTGGGAGCCCCAGGGTGGGCTGGAGGACTGTGAGAGAGGGCCTGGAGCTCTGCTGGGAGTGCTGGACAGCAAAGGTAAGGCTCTGGGAGCCCCTGGGTGGGCTGGAGGAGTGTTAGAGAGGGCCTGGAGCTCTGCAGGTAGTGCTGGACAGCAAGTGTGGGGCTCCTGGGGGCTCTGGGAGCCCCTGGGTGGGCTGGAGGAGTGAGACAGAGGGCCTGGAGCTCTGCTGGGAGTGCTGGACAGCAAAGGTCAGGCTCTGGGAGCCCCTGGGTGGGCTGGAGGAGTGAGACAGAGGTCCTGGAGCTCTGCTGGGAGTGCTGGACAGCAAAGGTCAGGCTCTGGGAGCCCCTGGGTGGGCTGGAGGAGTGTTAGAGAGGGCCTGGAGCTCTGCTGGGAGTGCTGGACAGCAAAGGTCAGGCTCTGGGAGCCCCTGAGTCAGATGGAGGAGTGTTGTGAGAGAGGGCCTGGAGCTCTGCTGGGAGTGCTGGACAGCAAGTGTGGGGCTCTGGGAGCCCCTGGGTGGGCTGGAGGAGTGTTAGAGAGGCCCTGGAGCTCTGCAGGGAGTGCTGGACAGCAAGTGTGGGGCTCTGGGTGGCCCTGGGTCATATGGAGAAGTGTTAGAGAGGCCCTGGAGCTCTTCAGGGAGTGCTGGAGAGCAAAGGTCAGGCTCTGGGAGCCCCTAGGTCAGATGGAGGAGTGTTAGAGAGGGCCTGGAGCTCTGCAGGAAGTGCTGGACAGCAAAGGTCAGGCTCTGGGAGCCCCTGAGTCAGATGGAGGAGTGTTAGAGAGGGCCTGGAGCTCTGCTGGGAGTGCTGGACAGCAAGTGGGGGGCTCTGGGAGCCCCTGGGTGGGCTGGAGGAGTGAGATAGAGGGCCTGGAGCTCTGCTGGGAGTGCTGGACAGCAAGTGTGGGGCTCCTGGGGGCTCTGGGAGCCCCTGGGTGGGCTGGAGGAGTGAGACAGAGGGCCTGGAGCTCTGCTGGGAGTGCTGGACAGCAAGTGTGGGGCTCCTGGGGGCTCTGGGAGCCCCTGGGTGGGCTGGATGAGTGTTAGAGAGGGCCTGGAGCTCTGCAGGTAGTGCTGGACAGCAAGTGTGGGGCTCCTGGGGGCTCTGGGAGCCCCAGGGTGGGCTGGAGGACTGTGAGAGAGGGCCTGGAGCTCTGCTGGGAGTGCTGGACAGCAAAGGTAAGGCTCTGGGAGCCCGTGGGTGGGCTGGAGGAGTGTTAGAGAGGGCCTGGAGCTCGGCAGGTAGTGCTGGACAGCAAGTGTGGGGCTCCTGGGGGCTCTGGGAGCCCCTGGGTGGGCTGGAGGAGTGAGACAGAGGGCCTGGAGCTCTGCTGGGAGTGCTGGACAGCAAAGGTCAGGCTCTGGGAGCCCCTGGGTGGGCTGGAGGAGTGAGACAGAGGTCCTGGAGCTCTGCTGGGAGTGCTAGACAGCAAAGGTCAGGCTCTGGGAGCCCCTGGGTGGGCTGGAGGAGTGTTAGAGAGGGCCTGGAGCTCTGCAGGTAGTGCTGGACAGCAAGTGTGGGGCTCCTGGGGGCTCTGGGAACCCCTGGGTGGGCTGGAGGAGTGAGACAGAGGGCCTGGAGCTCTGCTGGGAGTGCTGGACAGCAAGTGTGGGGCTCCTGGGGGCTCTGGGAGCCCCTGGGTGGGCTGGAGGAGTGTGAGAGAGGGCCTGGAGCTCTGCTGGGAGTGCTGGACAGCAAGTGTGGGGCTCATGGGGGCTCTGGGAGCCCCTGGGTGGGCTGGAGGAGTGTTAGAGAGGGCCTGGAGCTCTGCTGGGAGTGCTGGACAGCAAAGGTCAGGCTCTGGGAGCCCCTGAGTCAGATGGAGAAGTGTTGTGAGAGAGGGCCTGGAGCTCTTCTGGGAGTGCTGGACAGCAAGTGTGGGGCTCTGGGAGCCCCTGGGTGGGCTGGAGGAGTGTTAGAGAGGCCCTGGAGCTCTGCAGGGAGTGCTGGACAGCAAGTGTGGGGCTCTGGGTGGCCCTGGGTCATATGGAGAAGTGTTAGAGAGGCCCTGGAGCTCTTCAGGGAGTGCTGGACAGCAAAGGTCAGGCTCTGGGAGCCCCTGAGTCAGATGGAGGAGTGTTAGAGAGGGCCTGGAGCTCTGCTGGGAGTGCTGGACAGCAAAGGTCAGGCTCTGGGAGCCCCTGGGTGGGCTGGAGGAGTGTTAGAGAGGGCCTGGAGCTCTGCTGGGAGTGCTGGACAGCAAAGGTCAGGCTCTGGGAGCCCCTGGGTGGGCTGGATAAGTGTTAGAGAGGGCCTGGAGCTCTGCAGGTATTGCTGGACAGCAAGTGTGGGGCTCCTGGGGGCTCTGGAAACCCCTGGGTGGGCTGGAGTAGTGAGACAGAGGGCCTGGAGCTCTGCTGGGAGTGCTGGACAGCAAGTGTGGGGCTCCTGGGGGCTCTGGGAGCCCCTGGGTGGGCTGGAGGAGTGTGAGAGAGGGCCTGGAGCTCTGCTGGGAGTGCTGGACAGCAAGTTTGGGGCTCATGGGGGCTCTGGGAGCCCCTGGGTGGGATGGAGGAGTGTTAGATAGGGCCTGGAGCTCTGCAGGTAGTGCTAGACAGCAAGTGTGGGGCTCCTGGGGGCTCTGGGAGCCCCTGGGTGGGCTGGAGGAGTGTGAGAGAGGGCCTGGAGCTCTGCTGGGAGTGCTGGACAGCAAGTGTGGGGCTCCTGGGGGCTCTGGGAGCCCCTGGGTGGCCTGGAGGAGTGTTAGAGAGGGCCTGGAGCTCTGCTGGGAGTGCTGGACAGCAAGTGTGGGGCTCCTGGGGGCTCTGGGTGCCCCTGGGTGGGCTGGAGGAGTGTGAGAGAGGGCCTGGAGCTCTGCTGGGAGTGCTGGACAGCAAGTGTGGGGCTCTGGGAGCCCCTGGGTGGGCTGGAGGAGTGAGATAGAGGGCCTGGAGCTCTGCAGGTATTGCTGGACAGCAAGTGTGGGGCTCCTGGGGGCTCTGGGAGCCCCTGGGTGGGCTGGAGGAGTGTTAGAGAGGGCCTGGAGCTCTGCAGGTAGTGCTGGAGAGCAAAGGTCAGGCTCTGGGAGCCCCTAGGTCAGATGGAGGAGTGTTAGAGAGGGCCTGGAGCTCTGCAGGAAGTGCTGGACAGCAAAGGTCAGGCTCTGGGAGCCCCTGAGTCAGATGGAGGAGTGTTAGAGAGGGCCTGGAGCTCTGCAGGAAATGCTGGACAGCAAAGGTCAGGCTCTGGGTGACCCTGGGTGGGCTGGAGGAGTGTTAGAGAGGGCCTGGAGCTCTGCTGGGAGTGCTGGACAGCAAGTGGTGGGCTCTGGGAGCCCCTGGGTGGGCTGGAGGAGTGAGATAGAGGGCCTGGAGCTCTGCTGGGAGTGCTGGACAGCAAGTGTGGGGCTCCTGGGGGCTCTGGGAGCCCCTGGGTGGGCTGGAGGAGTGTGAGAGAGGGCCTGGAGCTCTGCTGGGAGTGCTGGACAGCAAGTGTGGGGCTCCTGGGGGCTCTGTGAGCCCCTGGGTGGGCTGGAGGAGTGTTAGAGAGGGCCTGGAGCTCTGCAGGTAGTGCTGGACAGCAAGTGTGGGGCTCCTGGGGGCTCTGGGAGCCCCTGGGTGGGCTGGAGGAGTGAGACAGAGGGCCTGGAGCTCTGCTGGGAGTGCTGGACTGCAAGTGTGGGGCTCCTGGGGGCTCTGGGAGCCCCTGGGTGGGCTGGAGGAGTGAGACAGAGTGCCTGGAGCTCTGCTGGGAGTGCTGGACAGCAAGTGTGGGGCTCCTGGGGGCTCTGGGAGCCCCTGGGTGGGCTGGATGAGTGTTAGAGAGGGCCTGGAGCTCTGCAGGTAGTGCTGGACAGCAAGTGTGGGGCTCCTGGGGGCTCTGGGAGCCCCAGGGTGGGCTGGAGGACTGTGAGAGAGGGCCTGGAGCTCTGCTGGGAGTGCTGGACAGCAAAGGTAAGGCTCTGGGAGCCCCTGGGTGGGCTGGAGGAGTGTTAGAGAGGGCCTGGAGCTCTGCAGGTAGTGCTGGACAGCAAGTGTGGGGCTCCTGGGGGCTCTGGGAGCCCCTGGGTGGGCTGGAGGAGTGAGACAGAGGGCCTGGAGCTCTGCTGGGAGTGCTGGACAGCAAAGGTCAGGCTCTGGGAGCCCCTGGGTGGGCTGGAGGAGTGAGACAGAGGTCCTGGAGCTCTGCTGGGAGTGCTGGACAGCAAAGGTCAGGCTCTGGGAGCCCCTGGGTGGGCTGGAGGAGTGTTAGAGAGGGCCTGGAGCTCTGCTGGGAGTGCTGGACAGCAAAGGTCAGGCTCTGGGAGCCCCTGAGTCAGATGGAGGAGTGTTGTGAGAGAGGGCCTGGAGCTCTGCTGGGAGTGCTGGACAGCAAGTGTGGGGCTCTGGGAGCCCCTGGGTGGGCTGGAGGAGTGTTAGAGAGGCCCTGGAGCTCTGCAGGGAGTGCTGGACAGCAAGTGTGGGGCTCTGGGTGGCCCTGGGTCATATGGAGAAGTGTTAGAGAGGCCCTGGAGCTCTTCAGGGAGTGCTGGAGAGCAAAGGTCAGGCTCTGGGAGCCCCTAGGTCAGATGGAGGAGTGTTAGAGAGGGCCTGGAGCTCTGCAGGAAGTGCTGGACAGCAAAGGTCAGGCTCTGGGAGCCCCTGAGTCAGATGGAGGAGTGTTAGAGAGGGCCTGGAGCTCTGCTGGGAGTGCTGGACAGCAAGTGGGGGGCTCTGGGAGCCCCTGGGTGGGCTGGAGGAGTGAGATAGAGGGCCTGGAGCTCTGCTGGGAGTGCTGGACAGCAAGTGTGGGGCTCCTGGGGGCTCTGGGAGCCCCTGGGTGGGCTGGAGGAGTGAGACAGAGGGCCTGGAGCTCTGCTGGGAGTGCTGGACAGCAAGTGTGGGGCTCCTGGGGGCTCTGGGAGCCCCTGGGTGGGCTGGATGAGTGTTAGAGAGGGCCTGGAGCTCTGCAGGTAGTGCTGGACAGCAAGTGTGGGGCTCCTGGGGGCTCTGGGAGCCCCAGGGTGGGCTGGAGGACTGTGAGAGAGGGCCTGGAGCTCTGCTGGGAGTGCTGGACAGCAAAGGTAAGGCTCTGGGAGCCCGTGGGTGGGCTGGAGGAGTGTTAGAGAGGGCCTGGAGCTCTGCAGGTAGTGCTGGACAGCAAGTGTGGGGCTCCTGGGGGCTCTGGGAGCCCCTGGGTGGGCTGGAGGAGTGAGACAGAGGGCCTGGAGCTCTGCTGGGAGTGCTGGACAGCAAAGGTCAGGCTCTGGGAGCCCCTGGGTGGGCTGGAGGAGTGAGACAGAGGTCCTGGAGCTCTGCTGGGAGTGCTAGACAGCAAAGGTCAGGCTCTGGGAGCCCCTGGGTGGGCTGGAGGAGTGTTAGAGAGGGCCTGGAGCTCTGCAGGTAGTGCTGGACAGCAAGTGTGGGGCTCCTGGGGGCTCTGGGAACCCCTGGGTGGGCTGGAGGAGTGAGACAGAGGGCCTGGAGCTCTGCTGGGAGTGCTGGACAGCAAGTTTGGGGCTCCTGGGGGCTCTGGGAGCCCCTGGGTGGGCTGGAGGAGTGTGAGAGAGGGCCTGGAGCTCTGCTGGGAGTGCTGGACAGCAAGTGTGGGGCTCATGGGGGCTCTGGGAGCCCCTGGGTGGGCTGGAGGAGTGTTAGAGAGGGCCTGGAGCTCTGCTGGGAGTGCTGGACAGCAAAGGTCAGGCTCTGGGAGCCCCTGAGTCAGATGGAGAAGTGTTGTGAGAGAGGGCCTGGAGCTCTTCTGGGAGTGCTGGACAGCAAGTGTGGGGCTCTGGGTGGCCCTGGGTCATATGGAGAAGTGTTAGAGAGGCCCTGGAGCTCTTCAGGGAGTGCTGGACAGCAAAGGTCAGGCTCTGGGAGCCCCTGAGTCAGATGGAGGAGTGTTAGAGAGGGCCTGGAGCTCTGCTGGGAGTGCTGGACAGCAAAGGTCAGGCTCTGGGAGCCCCTGGGTGGGCTGGAGGAGTGTTAGAGAGGGCCTGGAGCTCTGCTGGGAGTGCTGGACAGCAAAGGTCAGGCTCTGGGAGCCCCTGGGTGGGCTGGATAAGTGTTAGAGAGGGCCTGGAGCTCTGCAGGTATTGCTGGACAGCAAGTGTGGGGCTCCTGGGGGCTCTGGAAACCCCTGGGTGGGCTGGAGTAGTGAGACAGAGGGCCTGGAGCTCTGCTGGGAGTGCTGGACAGCAAGTGTGGGGCTCCTGGGGGCTCTGGGAGCCCCTGGGTGGGCTGGAGGAGTGTGAGAGAGGGCCTGGAGCTCTGCTGGGAGTGCTGGACAGCAAGTTTGGGGCTCATGGGGGCTCTGGGAGCCCCTGGGTGGGATGGAGGAGTGTTAGATAGGGCCTGGAGCTCTGCAGGTAGTGCTAGACAGCAAGTGTGGGGCTCCTGGGGGCTCTGGGAGCCCCTGGGTGGGCTGGAGGAGTGTGAGAGAGGGCCTGGAGCTCTGCTGGGAGTGCTGGACAGCAAGTGTGGGGCTCCTGGGGGCTCTGGGAGCCCCTGGGTGGCCTGGAGGAGTGTTAGAGAGGGCCTGGAGCTCTGCTGGGAGTGCTGGACAGCAAGTGTGGGGCTCCTGGGGGCTCTGGGTGCCCCTGGGTGGGCTGGAGGAGTGTGAGAGAGGGCCTGGAGCTCTGCTGGGAGTGCTGGACAGCAAGTGTGGGGCTCTGGGAGCCCCTGGGTGGGCTGGAGGAGTGTTAGAGAGGGCCTGGAGCTCTGCAGGTAGTGCTGGACAACAAGTGTGGGGCTCCTGGGGGCTCTGGGAGCCCCTGGGTGGGCTGGAGGAGTGAGACAGAGGGCCTGGAGCTCTGCTGGGAGTGCTGGACAGCAAGTGTGGGGCTCCTGGGGGCTCTGGGAGCCCCTGGGTGGGCTGGAGGACTGTGAGAGAGGGCCTGGAGCTCTGCTGGGAGTGCTGGACAGCAAAGGTAAGGCTCTGGGAGCCCCTGGGTGGGCTGGAGGAGTGTTAGAGAGGGCCTGGAGCTATGCAGGTAGTGCTGGACAGCAAGTGTGGGGCTCCTGGGGGCTCTGGGAGCCCCTGGGTGGGCTGGATGAGTGTTAGAGAGGGCCTGGAGCTCTGCAGGTAGTGCTGGACAGCAAGTGTGGGGCTCCTGGGGGCTCTGGGAGCCCCTGGGTGGGCTGGAGGACTGTGAGAGAGGGCCTGGAGCTCTGCTGGGAGTGCTGGACAGCAAAGGTAAGGCTCTGGGAGCCCCTGGGTGGGCTGGAGGAGTGTTAGAGAGGGCCTGGAGCTCTGCAGGTAGTGCTGGACAGCAAGTGTGGGGCTCCTGGGGGCTCTGGGAGCCCCTGGGTCAGATGGAGGAGTGTGAGAGAGGGCCTGGAGCTCTGCTGGGAGTGCTGGACAGCAAAGGTCAGGCTCTGGGAGCCCCTGGGTGGGCTGGAGGAGTGAGACAGAGGTCCTGGAGCTCTGCTGGGAGTGCTGGACAGCAAAGGTCAGGCTCTGGGAGCCCCTGGGTGGGCTGGAGGAGTGTTAGAGAGGGCCTGGAGCTCTGCAGGTATTGCTGGACAGCAAGTGTGGGGCTCCTGGGGGCTCTGGGAACCCATGGGTGGGCTGGAGGAGTGAGACAGAGGGCCTGGAGCTCTTCTGGGAGTGCTGGACAGCAAGTGTGGGGCTCCTGGGGGCTCTGGGAGCCCCTGGGTGGGCTGGAGGAGTGTGAGAGAGGGCCTGGAGCTCTGCTGGGAGTGCTGGACAGCAAGTGTGGGGCTCATGGGGGCTCTGGGAGCCCCTGGGTGGGCTGGAGGAGTGTTAGAGAGGGCCTGGAGCTCTGCAGGTAGTGCTGGACAGCAAGTGTGGGGCTCCTGGGGGCTCTGGGAGCCCCTGGGTGGGCTGGAGGAGTGTGAGAGAGGGCCTGGAGCTATGCTGGGAGTGCTGGACAGCAAGTGTGGGGCTCCTGGGGGCTTTGGGAGCCCCTGGGTAGGATGGAGGAGTGTTAGAGAGGGTCTGGAGCTCTGCAGGTAGTGCTGGACAGCAAGTGTGGGGCTCCTGGGGGCTCTGGGAGCCCCTGGGTGGGCTGGAGGAGTGAGACAGAGGGCCTGGAGCTCTGCTGGGAGTGCTGGACAGCAAGTGTGGGGCTCCTGGGGGCTCTAGGAGCCCATGGGTGGCCTGGAGGAGTGAGACAGAGGGCCTGGAGCTCTGCTGGGAGTGCTGGACAGCAAGTGTGGGGCTCCTGGGGGCTCTGGGTGCCCCTGGGTGGGCTGGAGGAGTGTTAGAGAGGGCCTGGAGCTCTGCTGGGAGTGCTGGACAGCAAGTGTGGGGCTCTGGGAGCCCCTGGGTGGGCTGGAGGAGTGAGATAGAGGGCCTGGAGCTCTGCTGGGAGTGCTGGACAGCAAGTGTGGGGCTCCTGGGGGCTCTGGGAGCCCCTGGGTGGGCTGGAGGAGTGTTAGAGAGGGCCTGGAGCTCTGCTGGGAGTGCTGGACAGCAAGTGTGGGGCTCTGGGAGCCCCTGGGTGGGCTGGAGGAGTGAGATAGAGGGCCTGGAGCTCTGCTGGGAGTGCTGGACAGCAAGTGTGGGGCTCCTGGGGGCTCTGGGAGCCCCTGGGTGGGCTGGAGGAGTGTGAGAGAGGGCCTGGAGCTCTGCTGGGAGTGCTGGACAGCAAAGGTCAGGCTCTGGGAGCCCCTGGGTGGGCTGGAGGAGTGTGAGAGAGGGCCTGGAGCTCTGCAGGTAGTGCTGGACAGCAAGTGTGGGGCTCCTGGGGGCTCTGGGAGCCCCTGGGTGGGCTGGAGGAGTGTGAGAGAGGGCCTGGAGCTCTGCTGGGAGTGCTGGACAGCAAGTGTGGGGCTCCTGGGGGCTCTGTGAGCCCCTGGGTGGGCTGGAGGAGTGTTAGAGAGGGCCTGGAGCTCTGCAGGTTTTGCTGGACAGCAAGTGTGGGGCTCCTGGGGGCTCTGGGAGCCCCTGGGTGGGCTGGAGGAGTGAGACAGAGGGCCTGGAGCTCTGCTGGGAGTGCTGGACAGCAAGGGTGGGGCTCCTGGGGGCTCTGGGATCCCCTGGGTGGGCTGGAGGAGTGTGAGAGAGGGCCTGGAGCTCTGCAGGTAGTGCTGGACAGCAAGTGTGGGGCTCCTGGGGGCTCTGGGAGCCCCTGGGTGGGCTGGAGGAGTGAGACAGAGGGCCTGGAGCTCTGCTGGGAGTGCTGGACAGCAAGTGTGGGGCTCCTGGGGGCTCTGGGTGCCCCTGGGTGGGCTGGAGGAATGTTAGAGAGGGCCTGGAGCTCTGCTGGGAGTGCTGGACAGCAAGTGGGGGGCTCCTGGGGGCTCTGGGTGCCCCTGGGTGGGCTGGAGAAGTGTGACAGAGGGCCTGGAGCTCTGCTGGGAGTGCTGGACAGCAAGTGTGGGTCTCTGGGAGCCCCTGGGTGGGCTGGTTGAGTGCTAGTGAGGCCCTGGAGCTCTTCAGGGAGTGCTGGACAGCAAGTGTGGGGCTCTGGGAGCCCCTGGGTGGGCTGGAGGAGTGAGACAGAGGTCCTGGAGCTCTGCTGGGAATGCTGGGCAGCAAGTGTGGGGCTCCTGGGGGCTCTGGGAGCCCATGGGTGGGCTGGAGGAGTGTGAGAGAGGGCCTGGAGCTCTGCTGGGAGTGCTGGACAGCAAGTGTGGGGCTCATGGGGGCTCTGGGAGCCCCTTGGTGGGCTGGAGGAGTGTGAGAGAGGGCCTGGAGCTCTGCTGGGAGTGCTGGACAGCAAGTGTGGGGCTCATGGGGGCTCTGGGAGCCCCTTGGTGGGCTGGAGGAGTGTTAGAGAGGGCCTGGAGCTCTGCATGTAGTGCTGGACAGCAAGTGTGGGGCTCCTGGGGGCTCTGGGTGCCCCTGGGTGGGCTGGAGGAATGTTAGAGAGGGCCTGGAGCTCTGCTGGGAGTGCTGGGCAGCAAGTGGGGGGCTCCTGGGAGCTCTGGGAGCCCCTGGGTGGGCTGGAGGAGTGAGACAGAGGGCCTGGAGCTCTGCTGGGAGTGCTGGACAGCAAATATTGGGTTCCTGGGGGCTCTGGGAGCCCCTGGGTGGGCTGGAGGAGTGTTAGAGAGGGCCTGGAGCTCTGCTGGGAGTGCTGGACAGCAAGTGTGGGGCTTCTGGGGGCTCTGGGAGCCCCTGGGTGGGCTGGAGGAGTCTTAGAGAGGGCCTGGAGCTCTTCAGGGAGTGCTGGACAGCAAGTGTGGGGCTCTGGGAGCCCCTGGGTGGGCTGGAGGAGTGAGACAGAGGTCCTGGAGCTCTGCTGGGAGTGCTGGACAGCAAGTGTGGGGCTCCTGGGGGCTCTGGGAGCCCCTGGGTGGGCTGGAGGAGTGAGACAGAGGGCCTGGAGCTCTGCTGGGAGTGCTGGACAGCAAGTGTGGGGCTTCTGGGGGCTCTGGGAGCCCCTGGGTGGGCTGGAGGAGTGTTAGAGAGGGCCTGGAGCTCTTCAGGGAGTGCTGGACAGCAAGTGTGGGGCTCTGGGAGCCCCTGGGTGGGCTGGAGGAGTGAGACAGAGGTCCTGGAGCTCTGCTGGGAGTGCTGGACAGCAAGTGTGGGGCTCCTGGGGGCTCTGGGAGCCCCTGGGTGGGCTGGAGGAGTGAGACAGAGGGCCTGGAGCTCTGCTGGGAGTGCTGGACAGCAAGTGTGGGGCTCCTGGGGGCTCTCTGAGCCCCTGGGTGGGATGGAGGAGTGAGACAGAGGGCCTGGAGCTCTGCTGGGAGTGCTGGACAGCAAATATGGGGCTCCTGGGGGCTCTGGGAGCCCCTGGGTGGGTTGGAGGAGTGTTAGAGAGGGCCTGGAGCTCTGCAGGGAGTGCTGGACAGCAAGTGTGGGGCTTCTGGGGGCTCTGGGAGCCCCTGGGTGGGCTGGAGGAGTGTTAGAGAGGGCCTGGAGCTCTTCAGGGAGTGCTGGACAGCAAGTGTGGGGCTCTGGGAGCCCCTGGGTGGGCTGGAGGAGTGAGACAGAGGTCCTGGAGCTCTGCTGGGAGTGCTGGACAGCAAGTGTGGGGCTCCTGGGGGCTCTGGGATCCCCTGGGTGGGCTGGAGGAGTGAGACAGAGGGCCTGGAGCTCTGCTGGGAGTGCTGGACAGCAAGTGTGGGGCTCCTGGGGGCTCTGGGAGCCCCTGGGTGGGCTGGAGGAGTGTTAGAGAGGGCCTGGAGCTCTGCTGGGAGTGCTGGACAGCAAGTGGGGGGCTCCTGGGGGCTCTGGGTGCCCCTGGGTGGGCTGGAGAAGTGTGACAGAGGGCCTGGAGCTCTGCTGGGAGTGCTGGACAGCAAGTGTGGGTCTCTGGGAGCCCCTAGGTGGGCTGGAGGAGTGTTAGAGAGGCCCTGGAGCTCTTCAGGGAGTGCTGGACAGCAAGTGTGGGGCTCTGGGAGCCCCTGGGTGGTCTGGAGGAGTGAGACAGAGGTCCTGGAGCTCTGCTGGGAGTGCTGGACAGCAAGTGTGGGGCTCCTGGGGGCTCTGGGAGCCCCTGGGTGGGCTGGAGGAGTGTGAGAGAGGGCCTGGAGCTCTGCTGGGAGTGCTGGACAGCAAGTGTGGGGCTCATGGGGGCTCTGGGAGCCCCTGGGTGGGCTGGAGGAGTGTTATAGAGGGCCTGGAGCTCTGCTGGGAGTGCTGGACAGCAAGTGTGGGGCTTCTGGGGGCTCTGGGAGCCCCTGGGTGGGCTGGAGGAGTCTTAGAGAGGGCCTGGAGCTCTTCAGGGAGTGCTGGACAGCAAGTGTGGGGCTCTGGGAGCCCCTGGGTGGGCTGGAGGAGTGAGACAGAGGTCCTGGAGCTCTGCTGGGAGTGCTGGACAGCAAGTGTGGGGCTCCTGGGGGCTCTGGGAGCCCCTGGGTGGGCTGGAGGAGTGTTAGAGAGGGCCTGGAGCTCTTCAGGGAGTGCTGGACAGCAAGTGTGGGGCTCTGGGAGCCCCTGGGTGGGCTGGAGGAGTGAGACAGAGGGCCTGGAGCTCTGCTGGGAGTGCTGGACAGCAAGTGTGGGGCTCCTGGGGGCTCTGGGAGCCCCTGGGTGGGCTGGAGGAGTGTTAGAGAGGGCCTGGAGCTCTGCTGGGAGTGCTGGACAGCCAGTGGGGGGCTCCTGGGGGCTCTGGGTGCCCCTGGGTGGGCTGGAGAAGTGTGACAGAGGGCCTGGAGCTCTGCTGGGAGTGCTGGACAGCAAGTGTGGGGCTCTGGGAGCCCCTGGGTGGGCTGGAGGAGTGAGATAGAGGGCCTGGAGCTCTGCAGGTATTGCTGGACAGCAAGTGTGGGGCTCCTGGGGGCTCTGGGAGCCCCTGGGTGGGCTGGAGGAGTGAGACAGAGGGCCTGGAGCTCTGCTGGGAGTGCTGGACTGCAAGTGTGGGGCTCCTGGGGGCTCTGGGAGCCCCTGGGTGGGCTGGAGGAGTGAGATAGAGGGCCTGGAGCTCTGCTGGGAGTGCTGGACAGCAAGTGTGGGGCTCCTGGGGGCTCTGGGAGCCCCTGGGTGGGCTGGAGGAGTGAGACAGAGGGCCTGGAGCTCTGCTGGGAGTGCTGGACAGCAAGTGTGGGGCTCCTGGGGGCTCTGGGTGCCCCTGGGTGGGCTGGAGGAGTGTTAGAGAGGGCCTGGAGCTCTGCTGGGAGTGCTGGACAGCAAGTGTGGGGCTCTGGGAGCCCCTGGGTGGGCTGGAGGAGTGAGATAGAGGGCCTGGAGCTCTGCAGGTATTGCTGGACAGCAAGTGTGGGGCTCCTGGGGGCTCTGGGAGCCCCTGGGTGGGCTGGAGGAGTGTTAGAGAGGGCCTGGAGCTCTGCAGGTAGTGCTGGACAGCAAGTGTGGGGCTCCTGGGGGCTCTGGGAACCCCTGGGTGGGCTGGAGGAGTGAGACAGAGGGCCTGGAGCTCTGCAGGTAGTGCTGGACAGCAAGTGTGGGGCTCCTGGGGGCTCTGGGAACCCCTGGGTGGGCTGGAGGAGTGAGACAGAGGGCCTGGAGCTCTGCTGGGAGTGCTGGACAGCAAGTGTGGGGCTCCTGGGGGCTCTGGGAGCCCCTGGGTGGGCTGGAGGAGTGAGACAGAGGGCCTGGAGCTCTGCTGGGAGTGCTGGACAGCAAGTGTGGGGCTCCTGGGGGCTCTGGGTGCCCCTGGGTGGGCTGGAGGAGTGTTAGAGAGGGCCTGGAGCTCTGCTGGGAGTGCTGGACAGCAAGTGTGGGGCTCTGGGAGCCCCTGGGTGGGCTGGAGGAGTGAGATAGAGGGCCTGGAGCTCTGCAGGTATTGCTGGACAGCAAGTGTGGGGCTCCTGGGGGCTCTGGGAGCCCCTGGGTGGGCTGGAGGAGTGTTAGAGAGGGCCTGGAGCTCTGCAGGTAGTGCTGGACAGCAAGTGTGGGGCTCCTGGGGGCTCTGGGAGCCCCTGGGTGGGCTGGAGGAGTGTTAGAGAGGGCCTGGAGCTCTGCTGGGAGTGCTGGACAGCAAAGGTCAGGCTCTGGGAGCCCCTGAGTCAGATGGAGGAGTGTTGTGAGAGAGGGCCTGGAGCTCTGCTGGGAGTGCTGGACAGCAAGTGTGGGGCTCTGGGAGCCCCTGGGTGGGCTGGAGGAGTGTTAGAGAGGCCCTGGAGCTCTGCAGGGAGTGCTGGACAGCAAGTGTGGGGCTCTGGGTGGCCCTGGGTCATATGGAAAAGTGTTAGAGAGGCCCTGGAGCTCTTCAGGGAGTGCTGGAGAGCAAAGGTCAGGCTCTGGGAGCCCCTAGGTCAGATGGAGGAGTGTTAGAGAGGGCCTGGAGCTCTGCAGGAAGTGCTGGACAGCAAAGGTCAGGCTCTGGGAGCCCCTGAGTCAGATGGAGGAGTGTTAGAGAGGGCCTGGAGCTCTGCAGGAAGTGCTGGACAGCAAAGGTCAGGCTCTGGGTGACCCTGGGTGGGCTGGAGGAGTGTTAGAGAGGGCCTGGAGCTCTGCTGGGAGTGCTGGACAGCAAGTGGTGGGCTCTGGGAGCCCCTGGGTGGGCTGGAGGAGTGAGATAGAGGGCCTGGAGCTCTGCTGGGAGTGCTGGACAGCAAGTGTGGGGCTCCTGGGGGCTCTGGGAGCCCCTGGGTGGGCTGGAGGAGTGTGAGAGAGGGCCTGGAGCTCTGCTGGGAGTGCTGGACAGCAAGTGTGGGGCTCCTGGGGGCTCTGTGAGCCCCTGGGTGGGCTGGAGGAGTGTTAGAGAGGGCCTGGAGCTCTGCAGGTAGTGCTGGACAGCAAGTGTGGGGCTCCTGGGGGCTCTGGGAGCCCCTGGGTGGGCTGGAGGAGTGAGACAGAGGGCCTGGAGCTCTGCTGGGAGTGCTGGACTGCAAGTGTGGGGCTCCTGGGGGCTCTGGGAGCCCCTGGGTGGGCTGGAGGAGTGAGACAGAGGGCCTGGAGCTCTGCTGGGAGTGCTGGACAGCAAGTGTGGGGCTCCTGGGGGCTCTGGGAGCCCCTGGGTGGGCTGGATGAGTGTTAGAGAGGGCCTGGAGCTCTGCAGGTAGTGCTGGACAGCAAGTGTGGGGCTCCTGGGGGCTCTGGGAGCCCCAGGGTGGGCTGGAGGACTGTGAGAGAGGGCCTGGAGCTCTGCTGGGAGTGCTGGACAGCAAAGGTAAGGCTCTGGGAGCCCCTGGGTGGGCTGGAGGAGTGTTAGAGAGGGCCTGGAGCTCTGCAGGTAGTGCTGGACAGCAAGTGTGGGGCTCCTGGGGGCTCTGGGAGCCCCTGGGTGGGCTGGAGGAGTGAGACAGAGGGCCTGGAGCTCTGCTGGGAGTGCTGGACAGCAAAGGTCAGGCTCTGGGAGCCCCTGGGTGGGCTGGAGGAGTGAGACAGAGGTCCTGGAGCTCTGCTGGGAGTGCTGGACAGCAAAGGTCAGGCTCTGGGAGCCCCTGGGTGGGCTGGAGGAGTGTTAGAGAGGGCCTGGAGCTCTGCTGGGAGTGCTGGACAGCAAAGGTCAGGCTCTGGGAGCCCCTGAGTCAGATGGAGGAGTGTTGTGAGAGAGGGCCTGGAGCTCTGCTGGGAGTGCTGGACAGCAAGTGTGGGGCTCTGGGAGCCCCTGGGTGGGCTGGAGGAGTGTTAGAGAGGCCCTGGAGCTCTGCAGGGAGTGCTGGACAGCAAGTGTGGGGCTCTGGGTGGCCCTGGGTCATATGGAGAAGTGTTAGAGAGGCCCTGGAGCTCTTCAGGGAGTGCTGGAGAGCAAAGGTCAGGCTCTGGGAGCCCCTAGGTCAGATGGAGGAGTGTTAGAGAGGGCCTGGAGCTCTGCAGGAAGTGCTGGACAGCAAAGGTCAGGCTCTGGGAGCCCCTGAGTCAGATGGAGGAGTGTTAGAGAGGGCCTGGAGCTCTGCTGGGAGTGCTGGACAGCAAGTGGGGGGCTCTGGGAGCCCCTGGGTGGGCTGGAGGAGTGAGATAGAGGGCCTGGAGCTCTGCTGGGAGTGCTGGACAGCAAGTGTGGGGCTCCTGGGGGCTCTGGGAGCCCCTGGGTGGGCTGGAGGAGTGAGACAGAGGGCCTGGAGCTCTGCTGGGAGTGCTGGACAGCAAGTGTGGGGCTCCTGGGGGCTCTGGGAGCCCCTGGGTGGGCTGGATGAGTGTTAGAGAGGGCCTGGAGCTCTGCAGGTAGTGCTGGACAGCAAGTGTGGGGCTCCTGGGGGCTCTGGGAGCCCCAGGGTGGGCTGGAGGACTGTGAGAGAGGGCCTGGAGCTCTGCTGGGAGTGCTGGACAGCAAAGGTAAGGCTCTGGGAGCCCGTGGGTGGGCTGGAGGAGTGTTAGAGAGGGCCTGGAGCTCGGCAGGTAGTGCTGGACAGCAAGTGTGGGGCTCCTGGGGGCTCTGGGAGCCCCTGGGTGGGCTGGAGGAGTGAGACAGAGGGCCTGGAGCTCTGCTGGGAGTGCTGGACAGCAAAGGTCAGGCTCTGGGAGCCCCTGGGTGGGCTGGAGGAGTGAGACAGAGGTCCTGGAGCTCTGCTGGGAGTGCTAGACAGCAAAGGTCAGGCTCTGGGAGCCCCTGGGTGGGCTGGAGGAGTGTTAGAGAGGGCCTGGAGCTCTGCAGGTAGTGCTGGACAGCAAGTGTGGGGCTCCTGGGGGCTCTGGGAACCCCTGGGTGGGCTGGAGGAGTGAGACAGAGGGCCTGGAGCTCTGCTGGGAGTGCTGGACAGCAAGTGTGGGGCTCCTGGGGGCTCTGGGAGCCCCTGGGTGGGCTGGAGGAGTGTGAGAGAGGGCCTGGAGCTCTGCTGGGAGTGCTGGACAGCAAGTGTGGGGCTCATGGGGGCTCTGGGAGCCCCTGGGTGGGCTGGAGGAGTGTTAGAGAGGGCCTGGAGCTCTGCTGGGAGTGCTGGACAGCAAAGGTCAGGCTCTGGGAGCCCCTGAGTCAGATGGAGAAGTGTTGTGAGAGAGGGCCTGGAGCTCTTCTGGGAGTGCTGGACAGCAAGTGTGGGGCTCTGGGAGCCCCTGGGTGGGCTGGAGGAGTGTTAGAGAGGCCCTGGAGCTCTGCAGGGAGTGCTGGACAGCAAGTGTGGGGCTCTGGGTGGCCCTGGGTCATATGGAGAAGTGTTAGAGAGGCCCTGGAGCTCTTCAGGGAGTGCTGGACAGCAAAAGGCAGGCTCTGGGAGCCCCTGAGTCAGATGGAGGAGTGTTAGAGAGGGCCTGGAGCTCTGCTGGGAGTGCTGGACAGCAAAGGTCAGGCTCTGGGAGCCCCTGGGTGGGCTGGAGGAGTGTTAGAGAGGGCCTGGAGCTCTGCTGGGAGTGCTGGACAGCAAAGGTCAGGCTCTGGGAGCCCCTGGGTGGGCTGGATAAGTGTTAGAGAGGGCCTGGAGCTCTGCAGGTATTGCTGGACAGCAAGTGTGGGGCTCCTGGGGGCTCTGGAAACCCCTGGGTGGGCTGGAGTAGTGAGACAGAGGGCCTGGAGCTCTGCTGGGAGTGCTGGACAGCAAGTGTGGGGCTCCTGGGGGCTCTGGGAGCCCCTGGGTGGGCTGGAGGAGTGTGAGAGAGGGCCTGGAGCTCTGCTGGGAGTGCTGGACAGCAAGTTTGGGGCTCATGGGGGCTCTGGGAGCCCCTGGGTGGGATGGAGGAGTGTTAGATAGGGCCTGGAGCTCTGCAGGTAGTGCTAGACAGCAAGTGTGGGGCTCCTGGGGGCTCTGGGAGCCCCTGGGTGGGCTGGAGGAGTGTGAGAGAGGGCCTGGAGCTCTGCTGGGAGTGCTGGACAGCAAGTGTGGGGCTCCTGGGGGCTCTGGGAGCCCCTGGGTGGCCTGGAGGAGTGTTAGAGAGGGCCTGGAGCTCTGCTGGGAGTGCTGGACAGCAAGTGTGGGGCTCCTGGGGGCTCTGGGTGCCCCTGGGTGGGCTGGAGGAGTGTGAGAGAGGGCCTGGAGCTCTGCTGGGAGTGCTGGACAGCAAGTGTGGGGCTCTGGGAGCCCCTGGGTGGGCTGGAGGAGTGAGATAGAGGGCCTGGAGCTCTGCAGGTATTGCTGGACAGCAAGTGTGGGGCTCCTGGGGGCTCTGGGAGCCCCTGGGTGGGCTGGAGGAGTGTTAGAGAGGGCCTGGAGCTCTGCAGGTAGTGCTGGAGAGCAAAGGTCAGGCTCTGGGAGCCCCTAGGTCAGATGGAGGAGTGTTAGAGAGGGCCTGGAGCTCTGCAGGAAGTGCTGGACAGCAAAGGTCAGGCTCTGGGAGCCCCTGAGTCAGATGGAGGAGTGTTAGAGAGGGCCTGGAGCTCTGCAGGAAATGCTGGACAGCAAAGGTCAGGCTCTGGGTGACCCTGGGTGGGCTGGAGGAGTGTTAGAGAGGGCCTGGAGCTCTGCTGGGAGTGCTGGACAGCAAGTGGTGGGCTCTGGGAGCCCCTGGGTGGGCTGGAGGAGTGAGATAGAGGGCCTGGAGCTCTGCTGGGAGTGCTGGACAGCAAGTGTGGGGCTCCTGGGGGCTCTGGGAGCCCCTGGGTGGGCTGGAGGAGTGTGAGAGAGGGCCTGGAGCTCTGCTGGGAGTGCTGGACAGCAAGTGTGGGGCTCCTGGGGGCTCTGTGAGCCCCTGGGTGGGCTGGAGGAGTGTTAGAGAGGGCCTGGAGCTCTGCAGGTAGTGCTGGACAGCAAGTGTGGGGCTCCTGGGGGCTCTGGGAGCCCCTGGGTGGGCTGGAGGAGTGAGACAGAGGGCCTGGAGCTCTGCTGGGAGTGCTGGACTGCAAGTGTGGGGCTCCTGGGGGCTCTGGGAGCCCCTGGGTGGGCTGGAGGAGTGAGACAGAGTGCCTGGAGCTCTGCTGGGAGTGCTGGACAGCAAGTGTGGGGCTCCTGGGGGCTCTGGGAGCCCCTGGGTGGGCTGGATGAGTGTTAGAGAGGGCCTGGAGCTCTGCAGGTAGTGCTGGACAGCAAGTGTGGGGCTCCTGGGGGCTCTGGGAGCCCCAGGGTGGGCTGGAGGACTGTGAGAGAGGGCCTGGAGCTCTGCTGGGAGTGCTGGACAGCAAAGGTAAGGCTCTGGGAGCCCCTGGGTGGGCTGGAGGAGTGTTAGAGAGGGCCTGGAGCTCTGCAGGTAGTGCTGGACAGCAAGTGTGGGGCTCCTGGGGGCTCTGGGAGCCCCTGGGTGGGCTGGAGGAGTGAGACAGAGGGCCTGGAGCTCTGCTGGGAGTGCTGGACAGCAAAGGTCAGGCTCTGGGAGCCCCTGGGTGGGCTGGAGGAGTGAGACAGAGGTCCTGGAGCTCTGCTGGGAGTGCTGGACAGCAAAGGTCAGGCTCTGGGAGCCCCTGGGTGGGCTGGAGGAGTGTTAGAGAGGGCCTGGAGCTCTGCTGGGAGTGCTGGACAGCAAAGGTCAGGCTCTGGGAGCCCCTGAGTCAGATGGAGGAGTGTTGTGAGAGAGGGCCTGGAGCTCTGCTGGGAGTGCTGGACAGCAAGTGTGGGGCTCTGGGAGCCCCTGGGTGGGCTGGAGGAGTGTTAGAGAGGCCCTGGAGCTCTGCAGGGAGTGCTGGACAGCAAGTGTGGGGCTCTGGGTGGCCCTGGGTCATATGGAGAAGTGTTAGAGAGGCCCTGGAGCTCTTCAGGGAGTGCTGGAGAGCAAAGGTCAGGCTCTGGGAGCCCCTAGGTCAGATGGAGGAGTGTTAGAGAGGGCCTGGAGCTCTGCAGGAAGTGCTGGACAGCAAAGGTCAGGCTCTGGGAGCCCCTGAGTCAGATGGAGGAGTGTTAGAGAGGGCCTGGAGCTCTGCTGGGAGTGCTGGACAGCAAGTGGGGGGCTCTGGGAGCCCCTGGGTGGGCTGGAGGAGTGAGATAGAGGGCCTGGAGCTCTGCTGGGAGTGCTGGACAGCAAGTGTGGGGCTCCTGGGGGCTCTGGGAGCCCCTGGGTGGGCTGGAGGAGTGAGACAGAGGGCCTGGAGCTCTGCTGGGAGTGCTGGACAGCAAGTGTGGGGCTCCTGGGGGCTCTGGGAGCCCCTGGGTGGGCTGGATGAGTGTTAGAGAGGGCCTGGAGCTCTGCAGGTAGTGCTGGACAGCAAGTGTGGGGCTCCTGGGGGCTCTGGGAGCCCCAGGGTGGGCTGGAGGACTGTGAGAGAGGGCCTGGAGCTCTGCTGGGAGTGCTGGACAGCAAAGGTAAGGCTCTGGGAGCCCGTGGGTGGGCTGGAGGAGTGTTAGAGAGGGCCTGGAGCTCGGCAGGTAGTGCTGGACAGCAAGTGTGGGGCTCCTGGGGGCTCTGGGAGCCCCTGGGTGGGCTGGAGGAGTGAGACAGAGGGCCTGGAGCTCTGCTGGGAGTGCTGGACAGCAAAGGTCAGGCTCTGGGAGCCCCTGGGTGGGCTGGAGGAGTGAGACAGAGGTCCTGGAGCTCTGCTGGGAGTGCTAGACAGCAAAGGTCAGGCTCTGGGAGCCCCTGGGTGGGCTGGAGGAGTGTTAGAGAGGGCCTGGAGCTCTGCAGGTAGTGCTGGACAGCAAGTGTGGGGCTCCTGGGGGCTCTGGGAACCCCTGGGTGGGCTGGAGGAGTGAGACAGAGGGCCTGGAGCTCTGCTGGGAGTGCTGGACAGCAAGTTTGGGGCTCCTGGGGGCTCTGGGAGCCCCTGGGTGGGCTGGAGGAGTGTGAGAGAGGGCCTGGAGCTCTGCTGGGAGTGCTGGACAGCAAGTGTGGGGCTCATGGGGGCTCTGGGAGCCCCTGGGTGGGCTGGAGGAGTGTTAGAGAGGGCCTGGAGCTCTGCTGGGAGTGCTGGACAGCAAAGGTCAGGCTCTGGGAGCCCCTGAGTCAGATGGAGAAGTGTTGTGAGAGAGGGCCTGGAGCTCTTCTGGGAGTGCTGGACAGCAAGTGTGGGGCTCTGGGTGGCCCTGGGTCATATGGAGAAGTGTTAGAGAGGCCCTGGAGCTCTTCAGGGAGTGCTGGACAGCAAAGGTCAGGCTCTGGGAGCCCCTGAGTCAGATGGAGGAGTGTTAGAGAGGGCCTGGAGCTCTGCTGGGAGTGCTGGACAGCAAAGGTCAGGCTCTGGGAGCCCCTGGGTGGGCTGGAGGAGTGTTAGAGAGGGCCTGGAGCTCTGCTGGGAGTGCTGGACAGCAAAGGTCAGGCTCTGGGAGCCCCTGGGTGGGCTGGATAAGTGTTAGAGAGGGCCTGGAGCTCTGCAGGTATTGCTGGACAGCAAGTGTGGGGCTCCTGGGGGCTCTGGAAACCCCTGGGTGGGCTGGAGTAGTGAGACAGAGGGCCTGGAGCTCTGCTGGGAGTGCTGGACAGCAAGTGTGGGGCTCCTGGGGGCTCTGGGAGCCCCTGGGTGGGCTGGAGGAGTGTGAGAGAGGGCCTGGAGCTCTGCTGGGAGTGCTGGACAGCAAGTTTGGGGCTCATGGGGGCTCTGGGAGCCCCTGGGTGGGATGGAGGAGTGTTAGATAGGGCCTGGAGCTCTGCAGGTAGTGCTAGACAGCAAGTGTGGGGCTCCTGGGGGCTCTGGGAGCCCCTGGGTGGGCTGGAGGAGTGTGAGAGAGGGCCTGGAGCTCTGCTGGGAGTGCTGGACAGCAAGTGTGGGGCTCCTGGGGGCTCTGGGAGCCCCTGGGTGGCCTGGAGGAGTGTTAGAGAGGGCCTGGAGCTCTGCTGGGAGTGCTGGACAGCAAGTGTGGGGCTCCTGGGGGCTCTGGGTGCCCCTGGGTGGGCTGGAGGAGTGTGAGAGAGGGCCTGGAGCTCTGCTGGGAGTGCTGGACAGCAAGTGTGGGGCTCTGGGAGCCCCTGGGTGGGCTGGAGGAGTGTTAGAGAGGGCCTGGAGCTCTGCAGGTAGTGCTGGACAACAAGTGTGGGGCTCCTGGGGGCTCTGGGAGCCCCTGGGTGGGCTGGAGGAGTGAGACAGAGGGCCTGGAGCTCTGCTGGGAGTGCTGGACAGCAAGTGTGGGGCTCCTGGGGGCTCTGGGAGCCCCTGGGTGGGCTGGAGGACTGTGAGAGAGGGCCTGGAGCTCTGCTGGGAGTGCTGGACAGCAAAGGTAAGGCTCTGGGAGCCCCTGGGTGGGCTGGAGGAGTGTTAGAGAGGGCCTGGAGCTATGCAGGTAGTGCTGGACAGCAAGTGTGGGGCTCCTGGGGGCTCTGGGAGCCCCTGGGTGGGCTGGATGAGTGTTAGAGAGGGCCTGGAGCTCTGCAGGTAGTGCTGGACAGCAAGTGTGGGGCTCCTGGGGGCTCTGGGAGCCCCTGGGTGGGCTGGAGGACTGTGAGAGAGGGCCTGGAGCTCTGCTGGGAGTGCTGGACAGCAAAGGTAAGGCTCTGGGAGCCCCTGGGTGGGCTGGAGGAGTGTTAGAGAGGGCCTGGAGCTCTGCAGGTAGTGCTGGACAGCAAGTGTGGGGCTCCTGGGGGCTCTGGGAGCCCCTGGGTCAGATGGAGGAGTGTGAGAGAGGGCCTGGAGCTCTGCTGGGAGTGCTGGACAGCAAAGGTCAGGCTCTGGGAGCCCCTGGGTGGGCTGGAGGAGTGAGACAGAGGTCCTGGAGCTCTGCTGGGAGTGCTGGACAGCAAAGGTCAGGCTCTGGGAGCCCCTGGGTGGGCTGGAGGAGTGTTAGAGAGGGCCTGGAGCTCTGCAGGTATTGCTGGACAGCAAGTGTGGGGCTCCTGGGGGCTCTGGGAACCCATGGGTGGGCTGGAGGAGTGAGACAGAGGGCCTGGAGCTCTTCTGGGAGTGCTGGACAGCAAGTGTGGGGCTCCTGGGGGCTCTGGGAGCCCCTGGGTGGGCTGGAGGAGTGTGAGAGAGGGCCTGGAGCTCTGCTGGGAGTGCTGGACAGCAAGTGTGGGGCTCATGGGGGCTCTGGGAGCCCCTGGGTGGGCTGGAGGAGTGTTAGAGAGGGCCTGGAGCTCTGCAGGTAGTGCTGGACAGCAAGTGTGGGGCTCCTGGGGGCTCTGGGAGCCCCTGGGTGGGCTGGAGGAGTGTGAGAGAGGGCCTGGAGCTATGCTGGGAGTGCTGGACAGCAAGTGTGGGGCTCCTGGGGGCTTTGGGAGCCCCTGGGTAGGATGGAGGAGTGTTAGAGAGGGTCTGGAGCTCTGCAGGTAGTGCTGGACAGCAAGTGTGGGGCTCCTGGGGGCTCTGGGAGCCCCTGGGTGGGCTGGAGGAGTGAGACAGAGGGCCTGGAGCTCTGCTGGGAGTGCTGGACAGCAAGTGTGGGGCTCCTGGGGGCTCTAGGAGCCCATGGGTGGCCTGGAGGAGTGAGACAGAGGGCCTGGAGCTCTGCTGGGAGTGCTGGACAGCAAGTGTGGGGCTCCTGGGGGCTCTGGGTGCCCCTGGGTGGGCTGGAGGAGTGTTAGAGAGGGCCTGGAGCTCTGCTGGGAGTGCTGGACAGCAAGTGTGGGGCTCTGGGAGCCCCTGGGTGGGCTGGAGGAGTGAGATAGAGGGCCTGGAGCTCTGCTGGGAGTGCTGGACAGCAAGTGTGGGGCTCCTGGGGGCTCTGGGAGCCCCTGGGTGGGCTGGAGGAGTGTTAGAGAGGGCCTGGAGCTCTGCTGGGAGTGCTGGACAGCAAGTGTGGGGCTCTGGGAGCCCCTGGGTGGGCTGGAGGAGTGAGATAGAGGGCCTGGAGCTCTGCTGGGAGTGCTGGACAGCAAGTGTGGGGCTCCTGGGGGCTCTGGGAGCCCCTGGGTGGGCTGGAGGAGTGTGAGAGAGGGCCTGGAGCTCTGCTGGGAGTGCTGGACAGCAAAGGTCAGGCTCTGGGAGCCCCTGGGTGGGCTGGAGGAGTGTGAGAGAGGGCCTGGAGCTCTGCAGGTAGTGCTGGACAGCAAGTGTGGGGCTCCTGGGGGCTCTGGGAGCCCCTGGGTGGGCTGGAGGAGTGTGAGAGAGGGCCTGGAGCTCTGCTGGGAGTGCTGGACAGCAAGTGTGGGGCTCCTGGGGGCTCTGTGAGCCCCTGGGTGGGCTGGAGGAGTGTTAGAGAGGGCCTGGAGCTCTGCAGGTTTTGCTGGACAGCAAGTGTGGGGCTCCTGGGGGCTCTGGGAGCCCCTGGGTGGGCTGGAGGAGTGAGACAGAGGGCCTGGAGCTCTGCTGGGAGTGCTGGACAGCAAGGGTGGGGCTCCTGGGGGCTCTGGGATCCCCTGGGTGGGCTGGAGGAGTGTGAGAGAGGGCCTGGAGCTCTGCAGGTAGTGCTGGACAGCAAGTGTGGGGCTCCTGGGGGCTCTGGGAGCCCCTGGGTGGGCTGGAGGAGTGAGACAGAGGGCCTGGAGCTCTGCTGGGAGTGCTGGACAGCAAGTGTGGGGCTCCTGGGGGCTCTGGGTGCCCCTGGGTGGGCTGGAGGAATGTTAGAGAGGGCCTGGAGCTCTGCTGGGAGTGCTGGACAGCAAGTGGGGGGCTCCTGGGGGCTCTGGGTGCCCCTGGGTGGGCTGGAGAAGTGTGACAGAGGGCCTGGAGCTCTGCTGGGAGTGCTGGACAGCAAGTGTGGGTCTCTGGGAGCCCCTGGGTGGGCTGGTTGAGTGCTAGTGAGGCCCTGGAGCTCTTCAGGGAGTGCTGGACAGCAAGTGTGGGGCTCTGGGAGCCCCTGGGTGGGCTGGAGGAGTGAGACAGAGGTCCTGGAGCTCTGCTGGGAATGCTGGGCAGCAAGTGTGGGGCTCCTGGGGGCTCTGGGAGCCCATGGGTGGGCTGGAGGAGTGTGAGAGAGGGCCTGGAGCTCTGCTGGGAGTGCTGGACAGCAAGTGTGGGGCTCATGGGGGCTCTGGGAGCCCCTTGGTGGGCTGGAGGAGTGTGAGAGAGGGCCTGGAGCTCTGCTGGGAGTGCTGGACAGCAAGTGTGGGGCTCATGGGGGCTCTGGGAGCCCCTTGGTGGGCTGGAGGAGTGTTAGAGAGGGCCTGGAGCTCTGCATGTAGTGCTGGACAGCAAGTGTGGGGCTCCTGGGGGCTCTGGGTGCCCCTGGGTGGGCTGGAGGAATGTTAGAGAGGGCCTGGAGCTCTGCTGGGAGTGCTGGGCAGCAAGTGGGGGGCTCCTGGGAGCTCTGGGAGCCCCTGGGTGGGCTGGAGGAGTGAGACAGAGGGCCTGGAGCTCTGCTGGGAGTGCTGGACAGCAAATATTGGGTTCCTGGGGGCTCTGGGAGCCCCTGGGTGGGCTGGAGGAGTGTTAGAGAGGGCCTGGAGCTCTGCTGGGAGTGCTGGACAGCAAGTGTGGGGCTTCTGGGGGCTCTGGGAGCCCCTGGGTGGGCTAGAGGAGTCTTAGAGAGGGCCTGGAGCTCTTCAGGGAGTGCTGGACAGCAAGTGTGGGGCTCTGGGAGCCCCTGGGTGGGCTGGAGGAGTGAGACAGAGGTCCTGGAGCTCTGCTGGGAGTGCTGGACAGCAAGTGTGGGGCTCCTGGGGGCTCTGGGAGCCCCTGGGTGGGCTGGAGGAGTGAGACAGAGGGCCTGGAGCTCTGCTGGGAGTGCTGGACAGCAAGTGTGGGGCTTCTGGGGGCTCTGGGAGCCCCTGGGTGGGCTGGAGGAGTGTTAGAGAGGGCCTGGAGCTCTTCAGGGAGTGCTGGACAGCAAGTGTGGGGCTCTGGGAGCCCCTGGGTGGGCTGGAGGAGTGAGACAGAGGTCCTGGAGCTCTGCTGGGAGTGCTGGACAGCAAGTGTGGGGCTCCTGGGGGCTCTGGGAGCCCCTGGGTGGGCTGGAGGAGTGAGACAGAGGGCCTGGAGCTCTGCTGGGAGTGCTGGACAGCAAGTGTGGGGCTCCTGGGGGCTCTCTGAGCCCCTGGGTGGGATGGAGGAGTGAGACAGAGGGCCTGGAGCTCTGCTGGGAGTGCTGGACAGCAAATATGGGGCTCCTGGGGGCTCTGGGAGCCCCTGGGTGGGTTGGAGGAGTGTTAGAGAGGGCCTGGAGCTCTGCAGGGAGTGCTGGACAGCAAGTGTGGGGCTTCTGGGGGCTCTGGGAGCCCCTGGGTGGGCTGGAGGAGTGTTAGAGAGGGCCTGGAGCTCTTCAGGGAGTGCTGGACAGCAAGTGTGGGGCTCTGGGAGCCCCTGGGTGGGCTGGAGGAGTGAGACAGAGGTCCTGGAGCTCTGCTGGGAGTGCTGGACAGCAAGTGTGGGGCTCCTGGGGGCTCTGGGATCCCCTGGGTGGGCTGGAGGAGTGAGACAGAGGGCCTGGAGCTCTGCTGGGAGTGCTGGACAGCAAGTGTGGGGCTCCTGGGGGCTCTGGGAGCCCCTGGGTGGGCTGGAGGAGTGTTAGAGAGGGCCTGGAGCTCTGCTGGGAGTGCTGGACAGCAAGTGGGGGGCTCCTGGGGGCTCTGGGTGCCCCTGGGTGGGCTGGAGAAGTGTGACAGAGGGCCTGGAGCTCTGCTGGGAGTGCTGGACAGCAAGTGTGGGTCTCTGGGAGCCCCTAGGTGGGCTGGAGGAGTGTTAGAGAGGCCCTGGAGCTCTGCAGGTATTGCTGGACAGCAAGTGTGGGGCTCCTGGGGGCTCTGGGAACCCATGGGTGGGCTGGAGGAGTGAGACAGAGGGCCTGGAGCTCTTCTGGGAGTGCTGGACAGCAAGTGTGGGGCTCCTGGGGGCTCTGGGAGCCCCTGGGTGGGCTGGAGGAGTGTGAGAGAGGGCCTGGAGCTCTGCTGGGAGTGCTGGACAGCAAGTGTGGGGCTCATGGGGGCTCTGGGAGCCCCTGGGTGGGCTGGAGGAGTGTTAGAGAGGGCCTGGAGCTCTGCAGGTAGTGCTGGACAGCAAGTGTGGGGCTCCTGGGGGCTCTGGGAGCCCCTGGGTGGGCTGGAGGAGTGTGAGAGAGGGCCTGGAGCTATGCTGGGAGTGCTGGACAGCAAGTGTGGGGCTCCTGGGGGCTTTGGGAGCCCCTGGGTAGGATGGAGGAGTGTTAGAGAGGGTCTGGAGCTCTGCAGGTAGTGCTGGACAGCAAGTGTGGGGCTCCTGGGGGCTCTGGGAGCCCCTGGGTGGGCTGGAGGAGTGAGACAGAGGGCCTGGAGCTCTGCTGGGAGTGCTGGACAGCAAGTGTGGGGCTCCTGGGGGCTCTAGGAGCCCATGGGTGGCCTGGAGGAGTGAGACAGAGGGCCTGGAGCTCTGCTGGGAGTGCTGGACAGCAAGTGTGGGGCTCCTGGGGGCTCTGGGTGCCCCTGGGTGGGCTGGAGGAGTGTTAGAGAGGGCCTGGAGCTCTGCTGGGAGTGCTGGACAGCAAGTGTGGGGCTCTGGGAGCCCCTGGGTGGGCTGGAGGAGTGAGATAGAGGGCCTGGAGCTCTGCTGGGAGTGCTGGACAGCAAGTGTGGGGCTCCTGGGGGCTCTGGGAGCCCCTGGGTGGGCTGGAGGAGTGTTAGAGAGGGCCTGGAGCTCTGCTGGGAGTGCTGGACAGCAAGTGTGGGGCTCTGGGAGCCCCTGGGTGGGCTGGAGGAGTGAGATAGAGGGCCTGGAGCTCTGCTGGGAGTGCTGGACAGCAAGTGTGGGGCTCCTGGGGGCTCTGGGAGCCCCTGGGTGGGCTGGAGGAGTGTGAGAGAGGGCCTGGAGCTCTGCTGGGAGTGCTGGACAGCAAAGGTCAGGCTCTGGGAGCCCCTGGGTGGGCTGGAGGAGTGTGAGAGAGGGCCTGGAGCTCTGCAGGTAGTGCTGGACAGCAAGTGTGGGGCTCCTGGGGGCTCTGGGAGCCCCTGGGTGGGCTGGAGGAGTGTGAGAGAGGGCCTGGAGCTCTGCTGGGAGTGCTGGACAGCAAGTGTGGGGCTCCTGGGGGCTCTGTGAGCCCCTGGGTGGGCTGGAGGAGTGTTAGAGAGGGCCTGGAGCTCTGCAGGTTTTGCTGGACAGCAAGTGTGGGGCTCCTGGGGGCTCTGGGAGCCCCTGGGTGGGCTGGAGGAGTGAGACAGAGGGCCTGGAGCTCTGCTGGGAGTGCTGGACAGCAAGGGTGGGGCTCCTGGGGGCTCTGGGATCCCCTGGGTGGGCTGGAGGAGTGTGAGAGAGGGCCTGGAGCTCTGCAGGTAGTGCTGGACAGCAAGTGTGGGGCTCCTGGGGGCTCTGGGAGCCCCTGGGTGGGCTGGAGGAGTGAGACAGAGGGCCTGGAGCTCTGCTGGGAGTGCTGGACAGCAAGTGTGGGGCTCCTGGGGGCTCTGGGTGCCCCTGGGTGGGCTGGAGGAATGTTAGAGAGGGCCTGGAGCTCTGCTGGGAGTGCTGGACAGCAAGTGGGGGGCTCCTGGGGGCTCTGGGTGCCCCTGGGTGGGCTGGAGAAGTGTGACAGAGGGCCTGGAGCTCTGCTGGGAGTGCTGGACAGCAAGTGTGGGTCTCTGGGAGCCCCTGGGTGGGCTGGTTGAGTGCTAGTGAGGCCCTGGAGCTCTTCAGGGAGTGCTGGACAGCAAGTGTGGGGCTCTGGGAGCCCCTGGGTGGGCTGGAGGAGTGAGACAGAGGTCCTGGAGCTCTGCTGGGAATGCTGGGCAGCAAGTGTGGGGCTCCTGGGGGCTCTGGGAGCCCATGGGTGGGCTGGAGGAGTGTGAGAGAGGGCCTGGAGCTCTGCTGGGAGTGCTGGACAGCAAGTGTGGGGCTCATGGGGGCTCTGGGAGCCCCTTGGTGGGCTGGAGGAGTGTGAGAGAGGGCCTGGAGCTCTGCTGGGAGTGCTGGACAGCAAGTGTGGGGCTCATGGGGGCTCTGGGAGCCCCTTGGTGGGCTGGAGGAGTGTTAGAGAGGGCCTGGAGCTCTGCATGTAGTGCTGGACAGCAAGTGTGGGGCTCCTGGGGGCTCTGGGTGCCCCTGGGTGGGCTGGAGGAATGTTAGAGAGGGCCTGGAGCTCTGCTGGGAGTGCTGGGCAGCAAGTGGGGGGCTCCTGGGAGCTCTGGGAGCCCCTGGGTGGGCTGGAGGAGTGAGACAGAGGGCCTGGAGCTCTGCTGGGAGTGCTGGACAGCAAATATTGGGTTCCTGGGGGCTCTGGGAGCCCCTGGGTGGGCTGGAGGAGTGTTAGAGAGGGCCTGGAGCTCTGCTGGGAGTGCTGGACAGCAAGTGTGGGGCTTCTGGGGGCTCTGGGAGCCCCTGGGTGGGCTAGAGGAGTCTTAGAGAGGGCCTGGAGCTCTTCAGGGAGTGCTGGACAGCAAGTGTGGGGCTCTGGGAGCCCCTGGGTGGGCTGGAGGAGTGAGACAGAGGTCCTGGAGCTCTGCTGGGAGTGCTGGACAGCAAGTGTGGGGCTCCTGGGGGCTCTGGGAGCCCCTGGGTGGGCTGGAGGAGTGAGACAGAGGGCCTGGAGCTCTGCTGGGAGTGCTGGACAGCAAGTGTGGGGCTTCTGGGGGCTCTGGGAGCCCCTGGGTGGGCTGGAGGAGTGTTAGAGAGGGCCTGGAGCTCTTCAGGGAGTGCTGGACAGCAAGTGTGGGGCTCTGGGAGCCCCTGGGTGGGCTGGAGGAGTGAGACAGAGGTCCTGGAGCTCTGCTGGGAGTGCTGGACAGCAAGTGTGGGGCTCCTGGGGGCTCTGGGAGCCCCTGGGTGGGCTGGAGGAGTGAGACAGAGGGCCTGGAGCTCTGCTGGGAGTGCTGGACAGCAAGTGTGGGGCTCCTGGGGGCTCTCTGAGCCCCTGGGTGGGATGGAGGAGTGAGACAGAGGGCCTGGAGCTCTGCTGGGAGTGCTGGACAGCAAATATGGGGCTCCTGGGGGCTCTGGGAGCCCCTGGGTGGGTTGGAGGAGTGTTAGAGAGGGCCTGGAGCTCTGCAGGGAGTGCTGGACAGCAAGTGTGGGGCTTCTGGGGGCTCTGGGAGCCCCTGGGTGGGCTGGAGGAGTGTTAGAGAGGGCCTGGAGCTCTTCAGGGAGTGCTGGACAGCAAGTGTGGGGCTCTGGGAGCCCCTGGGTGGGCTGGAGGAGTGAGACAGAGGTCCTGGAGCTCTGCTGGGAGTGCTGGACAGCAAGTGTGGGGCTCCTGGGGGCTCTGGGATCCCCTGGGTGGGCTGGAGGAGTGAGACAGAGGGCCTGGAGCTCTGCTGGGAGTGCTGGACAGCAAGTGTGGGGCTCCTGGGGGCTCTGGGAGCCCCTGGGTGGGCTGGAGGAGTGTTAGAGAGGGCCTGGAGCTCTGCTGGGAGTGCTGGACAGCAAGTGGGGGGCTCCTGGGGGCTCTGGGTGCCCCTGGGTGGGCTGGAGAAGTGTGACAGAGGGCCTGGAGCTCTGCTGGGAGTGCTGGACAGCAAGTGTGGGTCTCTGGGAGCCCCTAGGTGGGCTGGAGGAGTGTTAGAGAGGCCCTGGAGCTCTTCAGGGAGTGCTGGACAGCAAGTGTGGGGCTCTGGGAGCCCCTGGGTGGTCTGGAGGAGTGAGACAGAGGTCCTGGAGCTCTGCTGGGAGTGCTGGACAGCAAGTGTGGGGCTCCTGGGGGCTCTGGGAGCCCCTGGGTGGGCTGGAGGAGTGTGAGAGAGGGCCTGGAGCTCTGCTGGGAGTGCTGGACAGCAAGTGTGGGGCTCATGGGGGCTCTGGGAGCCCCTGGGTGGGCTGGAGGAGTGTTATAGAGGGCCTGGAGCTCTGCTGGGAGTGCTGGACAGCAAGTGTGGGGCTTCTGGGGGCTCTGGGAGCCCCTGGGTGGGCTGGAGGAGTCTTAGAGAGGGCCTGGAGCTCTTCAGGGAGTGCTGGACAGCAAGTGTGGGGCTCTGGGAGCCCCTGGGTGGGCTGGAGGAGTGAGACAGAGGTCCTGGAGCTCTGCTGGGAGTGCTGGACAGCAAGTGTGGGGCTCCTGGGGGCTCTGGGAGCCCCTGGGTGGGCTGGAGGAGTGTTAGAGAGGGCCTGGAGCTCTTCAGGGAGTGCTGGACAGCAAGTGTGGGGCTCTGGGAGCCCCTGGGTGGGCTGGAGGAGTGAGACAGAGGGCCTGGAGCTCTGCTGGGAGTGCTGGACAGCAAGTGTGGGGCTCCTGGGGGCTCTGGGAGCCCCTGGGTGGGCTGGAGGAGTGTTAGAGAGGGCCTGGAGCTCTGCTGGGAGTGCTGGACAGCCAGTGGGGGGCTCCTGGGGGCTCTGGGTGCCCCTGGGTGGGCTGGAGAAGTGTGACAGAGGGCCTGGAGCTCTGCTGGGAGTGCTGGACAGCAAGTGTGGGTCTCTGGGAGCCCCTAGGTGGGCTGGAGGAGTGTTAGAGAGGCCCTGGAGCTCTTCAGGGAGTGCTGGACAGCAAGTGTGGGGCTCTGGGAGCCCCTGGGTGGGCTGGAGGAGTGAGACAGAGGTCCTGGAGCTCTGCTGGGAGTGCTGGACAGCAAGTGTGGGGCTCCTGGGGGCTCTGGGAGCCACTGGGTGGGCTGGAGGAGTGTGAGAGAGGGCCTGGAGCTCTGCTGGGAGTGCTGGACAGCAAGTGTTGGGCTCATGGGGGCTCTGGGAGCCCCTGGGTGGGCTGGAGGAGTGTTAGAGAGGGCCTGGAGCTCTGCAGGTAGTGCTGGACAGCAAGTGTGGGGCTCCTGGGGGCTCTGGGAGCCCCTGGGTGGGCTGGAGGAGTGAGACAGAGTGCCTGGAGCTCTGCTGGGAGTGCTGGACAGCAAGTGTGGGGCTTCTGGGGGCTCTGGGAGCCCCTGGGTGGGCTGGAGGAGTGTTAGAGAGGGCCTGGAGCTCTTCAGGGAGTGCTGGACAGCAAGTGTGGGGCTCCTGGGGGCTCTGGGAGCCCCTGGGTGGGCTGGAGGAGTGAGACAGAGGGCCTGGAGCTCTGCTGGGAGTGCTGGACAGCAAGTGTGGGGCTTCTGGGGGCTCTGGGAGCCCCTGGGTGGGCTGGAGGAGTGTTAGAGAGGGCCTGGAGCTCTTCAGGGAGTGCTGGAAAGCAAGTGTGGGGCTCTGGGAGCCCCTGGGTGGGCTGGAGGAGTGAGACAGAGGCTCTGGAGCTCTGCTGGGAGTGCTGGACAGCAAGTGTGGGGCTCCTGGGGGCTCTGGGAGCCCCTGGGTGGGCTGGAGGAGTGAGACAGAGGGCCTGGAGCTCTGCTGGGAGTGCTGGACAGCAAGTGTGGGGCTCCTGGGGGCTCTGGGAGCCCCTGGGTGGGCTGGAGGAGTGAGACAGAGGGCCTGGAGCTCTGCTGGGAGTGCTGGACAGCAAGTGTGGGGCTCCTGGGGGCTCTGGGAGCCCCTGGGTGGGCTGGAGGAGTGTTAGAGAGGGCCTGGAGCTCTGCTGGGAGTGCTGGACAGCAAGTGTGGGTCTCTGGGAGCCCCTAGGTGGGCTGGAGGAGTGTTAGAGAGGCCCTGGAGCTCTTCAGGGAGTGCTGGAGAGCAAAGGTCAGGCACTCCCAGCAGAGCTCCAGGCCCTCTCTAACACTCCTCCAGCCCACCCAGGGGCTCCCAGAGCCCCCAGGAGCCCCACACTTGCTGGCCAGCACTCCCAGCAGAGTTTTTCAGGGCTTTACTTCTCTCTGTTATGATGTCACTCAGGTCTTTATTTCTCTTTGTTATGATGTCACTCAGGTCTTTATTTCTCTTTGTTATGATGTCACTCCTCTTCACTTCTCTTTGTTATGATGTCACTCAGGTCTGTACTTCGCTCTCTCATGATGTCACTCAGGTCTTTTCTTCTCTTTGTTATGATGTCACTCAGGTCTTTATTTCTCTTTGTTATGATGTCACTCAGGTCTTTATTTCTCTTTGTTATGATGTCACTCCGGTCTTTACTTCTCTCTGTTATGATGTCACTCAGGTCTTTGCTTATCTCTGTTATGATGTCACTCCTCTTCACTTCTCTCTGTTATGATGTCACTCAGGTCTTTGCTTATCTCTGTTATGATGTCACTCAGGTCTTT